>NC_067161.1:37977537-38180037 GCF_903995435.1 Acomys russatus
CCACAAGACTGCCCTATGAACTGGTACTGGTTTGCTGTGTTCAGTATCCCTTTCTATAGACTTCAGTTAAGCCTTCAGTCCTCCAGGCCTTCCTAAGTGACTCTTCATGAGAGCCAAATTCTGCTGAGACATGTCTATTGGTTTGTTAGCATTTTCCATCACATCCCATTGATCTGGAATTTGTGTGGTGGAATCAGACATATTTTTTATTTGTCACCTGTTGCTACATAACAACTAGTTCCAATGTGCAAATGGCTTAGAACAGTTATTTTTTTTGTTCATGGTTCTATGTTCAAGGAATTTAGGCATAGAGTACAGTGGAGATGGTTTGTGTCTGTCCCCAGTGCCTGAGGTCTTACATTGAAGATTTGAGAGCTGGAAGCTAGAAGCATCTGAAGGTTCCACGTGGCATCTCTTGCAGGTGTTGCCAGATCATTGGCTCCATCAACTCCATACAGCCTGTCCCCGTGTGTGGGCTCATTCATAGTACCACATGCAGGCTTCAGGAACGATGGCAGGAGAGGACATGGTAGAGAGCCTGGCATGATGTGGTGTTTTGGAAACATGTATTTTGGAAAAAAGTAGGATGGTGAGGATGGAGCAGCAGACATGGAAGTGGAGACCACGTGTAGGAGGCAGATATGTTTGACTAGTAGAATTTGATGGAAACAATGGATTTTAAAAACTACAGCTCTCTCCCATGTTGGCTCTGCGTATTTGGATGGACATTGAACCCAGGGCCTCCTGAGCCATTATTCATTCTCAGATCTCACCTACGGAAGCTCCAAAAAGTATTGCATCGGGAGCCCTATCCAGTACCTACCGCCACCCAAGGAAGTCCTTTGACTGATGGTCCAACTACAACCTCTGACTCAACACTTTCTTCTTCCTAGCCTCATCTCTGTTCTCTGGGGTCTTTATTTTTTCAAAGCCACGCCCAGCTGAAAGTCTATCCTGGATAGGAAAAGGCACTTCAAGAATTGTTTAGCAGTTGTCACCTCTTTCAAAAAGTAAAGGTAAAAGTGCTATGTTGACACTTGTTCTTAAACTCTATTTTATTTGGGGTATTGAAGCCTCAACCTTCCTTCCACCAACCCCTTAACCCTGGGTAAGAGAGAAAGAATGTGAGTGGAGAGAGGGAATGCAGACCCCTTTACTCTTCCCAGCCGTTTAGGGTCAACTGGGTTCTTTTGGGACAGCACCAATCTCTGTCAACAGCAAACACAACAAGCAGTTTCCTCCAAGGCACTGCTTTGAAACGTTTCTCTCCACCCACCACACTGTCTGCCTCTGGTCTCTCTAAACTGCTACACGCAACACGCCACAGCCTCAAGCCACCACCGCACACCACACCATCCGCCACATGGTCCATCTCTGGGCTCTCCTATTTATCTCCTTTTGAGCCCTCTCTCCATGCTGCACAGGCAGGCCATTACCAGCTGGCAAAGACTATGCCTCACATGAGACAATTATCATCTGTAGACAAACTAAAGCCCAAACTAAAATTCCACCCTTTGGATTAAAACAATAATATATTTACATAACTGAGTTTACAAAGAAATCAAAACTTCCATTACTAGTTTTTAAATAAAAATAAAAATTTAGTTTATAATTATTTTTATTTCCTCTGAAACATTTTAATGAGTCACATGTTCACATTGTTCACCCATTTTAAAGTGTTTAACTCAATGTCATTAAATGTTTGCATTAATTATTTGCATGTAGCTGTGTATATAGAGGTCAGAGGACAACTTCCAGACGTCATCTCTCTCCTTTCATTCTGTGAGTCTCCAGGATTGAACTCTGGCTGTCAGGCTTGGCAGCAAGCACCTTTAGTCACTGTACCACCTTGCCAACCCTATTTCTTTCACATGTATTTGTTTATCTTGCCTGTGCAGGGGCAATGTTTTATAGTATGTACAGAATGCATGCATGCATTGTCATAATCTAAGACTGTTTCTCTCCCTCTTCTAACACAACCCTATACCTGCCACTGTCTCTTCCCTGCTCCCTCACTCCCTCAGCCCAGAAATGATCCTCTACCTTCTCTCTCCATAGATGGAGATGTTCTAGCCACAACAGTCAGGTACAGCCAATGTTCTTCTGTGACTGGCTTTCAGAACTTAGCGCAGTGTTTCAAGATGTCTCTCTGCCATAGCAGGAATTTGCTTTGTGAGCAAATACGAGTTGTGTATCCAATTAGCAGTAGATAAACATTAGGGCACCCTTCCCATGGCTACTAGGGCAGTTCTGGCCACGTGCATCTTCATTTCTACTCAACATGGAACTGGTGCTAGATTTGCTGTGTGACTCCATAACCAGGTTTACCTTTCTCAAATTGCTTTCTAACATGGCCGCGCCATTTTTTGTCCCCACCTAAGCTATGAAAGGGTTTCGTTTTTTCCACATCCTCGTGGACACGTCCTGCTTGTCTGTTTTCACAACAGACACTGCAGTGGCAGACTCATTGTGCCTTTGATGTGTGAGGAGTGCAGGTGGCCCTTTTCCTGAGTCCACCTTGAAATGTTTCCAGTAGCGTCGTTGACGTATATATAGCGTGAAGATCAAAGAAGAGACTGACGCTTGAGGCTCATCCAAGTCTGTAACGAATGTCTTCTTTATTTCCTCAGCGGCATGCTTCTTTAGAGAAATTATTATGTAAAACCTTTCATCCCTTAAAGAAACTTTCATTTAATACTTTCTAGCTAGAACCTTCTCATCAGATAGATGTCTCCAATTTTTTTTTTTTTTTTCCTGTTCTGCGGGGCAGCTTGTCTTTTCACCTTCTTGGTGCAATCAATGCAGCCCACTTTTTCATTTCCATCTTTGTTTATTTTTTTCCCTTTATGGTCAGTGTTTACTTCCGCTTCCACTCATTCATCCATCTATTCATTCATTCACTCATTCATCATCCATTTTATGTCAGGTTCTGAGGGCCAGGGAACGATACAGGCTATGTCCTTGCTGTCATGAAACTAATACGTAACTCAAAAGAGGCCAGTGATGACCATTTCAATATTTCAAGGGAAGGCCAACAGGAGTAAATTATCTGAAAGAAAAGAAATGGGCAATGAAGTAGAAAAAAGCGTGTGGTGCCAAAGTCTGAGTTAGGAAAGCAGCTTCAGGTGTGAGGTTCAGGGTCATTTTATTTGTGGATGGAACCAACCAAGTAGGCAGAGGTTATATGACAAAAATAGTAGACACTGGGGAGGTTTACAATTTATATTACATATAATTTAAAACCACTGAGTGGGGAGGAGTGGGGGGTAGGTGGTCCCCAGTACAGTACAGGCACCAAGGTGATGTGAGTTCTTGTCTTGTGTTTCTGTTTTCATTTTCCCAGAGGAACCACAATCAGGTAGCAGTGAAGCTAGGACTGATGGGAAGTTGTGTTCCTTACTTTCTTGTTGCTCTGACAAAACAGCTAAAGGAAGGAAGGGCTTGTGCTCACAGTTGACATGTACAGCCCATCATGGTGGGATGTGAGTCACGGCAGCAGGAGTGGGAGATGGCTGGTCACAGTGCATCTGCAGACAGGAAGCAGAGAGCAACACATGCTGATATTCAGCTCACTTTCTCTCTTTCTATTCACTCTGGACCCACAGCCTGTGGGATGCATCATCTTGGTTACAGTGTGTATTCCTGCCCCAGTTAACCAAATCTAGGAGCTCCCTCATAGATATGCCCAGAGGCTTGTTTCCATGGTGATTCTAAATCCCATCAAGTTAATGATATTAACCATTAGCACAAGTCTCTGGACCCTTAGTTCTCTGGTCTTCCCACCAGACATCAAAGACTGAGCAGCCTACAGCTTTTAACTGTTAGGGTTGCAGTTGCCCATTAACATAACCCACCTTCTCATCCACCTTGTGAATTCCTAATAGGCTTGTTGACATTTGGCATGAACATGAAAAAAAGAGGCTCAAGCCTGAGGCTCGTCAAAGTCTGGTTCTGAAACTTCTGTATCACCCAGGAGCTTGCTTGGCATGCAGAATCGCAGCCCTCACCCAAACCTGCTGGATTTAAATCTGTATTTCAACAAGGTCCTCGAGTGATCCTATGTGCATGTTCAAGCCTGAGAGACGCTGATAGAGTTTATCAAAATATCATCAGGAGAATGTTGGGTGATTCAGAAGGCTTTGATTGGCTTATGAGTCAGAATAATGCTATCATCATAGCTCTTATTATAGACCCTTCTTGATTCCATTCTTTCTTTGGCTCCTAGTACATCTTCACCCTCAGCGTCCCATGGAATCTTCCACAGTATCATTAAGGATCACTTCCTCTCCATTTCTGTAGCCTTCATCCTGATCATCACGTAGTGTTACAGCCATTATCAACACAGATCCTTTCTCCCTCGCCTGCTCTCCCACTCACCTAAAGCTCTCTGAGTCTCAAGTCTTCCCTGGATTTTTTTTCTTGCTTACTTTCAAAGTAAATGCTATGGTCAGGTCTGGCATTGATGGTTCTCTGTGTTCAAGGCCCAGAGATCTTTCCCAGCTCCTTCTAGTTGCCCACTCATGAATCCATGCCTTTGTTCACACATTGGCAGGCTGTTCCCCCACTCCCTTTTCACCATCTTTCACAAATGTCAAATCTCCCCAGGTGGCCCCTTTGCCCTGAAGCCCCAAGGCAAGTGTTTCCAGTGTCAGGATTTTATTTTTCTCGAAGTATGATTTCAGACACCAGAAAGTGGCTCCTCAACAACGTCACTAGCTTGTGAAAGACTGAAAACTCATGTCTGTCTCCCTCCCACCTGTAGCACCTAAGAGGTCTATGACCACATAGTAGGGAGTTGGTAAATATTTATTTCTGAGCCGAATAAAGCCATGGTAGAATTCCCAGATCCATGACTACAGGGTTGCTCTGAATTTCTTTCCTCTAAGGGTCTGTGCTACAGTTCAGCAATCGTGTAAACAGCTTCGTTACGGGGGGCAGTCATGGGTAGACAGCCTTGGGTCATCTGAGAGGCAAGCACTGGATGCAGTCCAGAATTTTAGGCCAAAGAAAAACTGTGAATCTTCATTTTAAGAGCCCTTTCTTCTGTGGATCCAAGCTCCTCTTTGAGTATGTTTGGAAACCCCTTCCCCTCCCTGCTAGGTCACTCAGAGCCAGCAGCTTCTGGCTAGCTATGTCAGGTATAGGCTTCACCCCATCTGAGTTTTGGGGTAGTCCAGACACAAAATACTGGTGGCATTTATCCAAATTCTATGGAGTTTGCTTGATTGAACTATGGAAGTTTTTGAAACATTGCAACCACATGGCTTTCTGTGTATGTGTATCTGCTAGACTTTTAATGGCATAAAGGTAAGAGGACATGGAAAAAAGTGGATCTGCTCTTGTTGTATAACCACAGGAAAACACAAGCCCAGAAGATGGAGCTAGCCAGCCCACATCCTCAGTGAGTTGTCAGATCAGGAATAGCGTTCAGAGTATGAACTGGTGTTTGGGATTCATGAGCAGAAGGCTACTCTTCACTTAACAGGCTCACCTTGAGAACTAAAGGCAGGCAAAGTTGGGGTTAAATTCAGATGGCACTGCCTGGACTGGTCACTCATACCTATGATCCACATGACCCGTAAGAGAGTCTATACTGGCTTGTGAGAAGGAGACATCTACTGTTTCTCTTCTAATCAGGGCTAGCTGAGACTGAGAGGGTCTCTTCAGTCACTGAGACCCATAGCTTTCTAGACAATGGGAGTCAGTGTCAGATCACTAGAACAAGGCCTGGAGTAATCTAGGGGAGAAAGGGTTTGATTGGCTAATGGTTTTGGAGGTTCTGGCCCATGATCAGTTGGCTCTTGGGTTTTTTTTGTCAGCTCTGCGATGGGGTCTGAAACAGAACATTGTGTCAGGAACATATAATGGAATGAAACTTGATCATGCCATGGACACAAGAGACAGGGGAAGCAACTGAAGTCTTCCAAGGACATGCCTTAGTGATCTATGTCCCTCCACACAGGCCTCACTTCCTAAAGTCCCCACCACTTCTCAGTAGCAGCAAGCCCTGAGGAGCAAGCTCTGACCACATGCTCTTTTGAGGAACACCTAGAATCTGAGCTCTAGCAAACTCTCAACCACTTCCTGCCATGTTAACCACGTAAAGCCATCAGGTCAACCATGAGTGCTGAGTTGTGCTTCTGTCTGGAAAAGAAATAAGAAACCCACTGAGATGCTGACAGGCATTAACATCTCCATGAGTAAAAAGCTCATGGGTGGCCTAAAACAACACAAACCCTTCTGTTATCAAACAGCCTTGTTGAACTGCCAGCTTCAAAATGCATCTGAGCTTGCAAAGCAGTCTGTTTAACGGCAAAGGCCATCTGTGTTCAGGATAGTGTGGACTACGTTTGTTGAGTGACAGTTAGTTCTTTGCTGGAGTTAGAGAAGGAGGCATCTTTCTTTCTTTGTTCTCATCAAAGAAGAGAGTTGCAGTTAATGGGTGGTCTAGGAAGTCTGGGATATACAGGGAAACATAAACTGCCCTGTTTAAGACTACTGAGTACCAATTACTACAGCCTGCTAGTTTGATGACCCTTAGGAAAGATAACATGGAGATCAGTACCTTGTGGCACCTTCAAAAGGATGAAATGAAATTTTGTAATAAAACATGGTGTTTTAAATTACTGTCTGACCTCCTATGGACTGCCTGTTGCCATAGTTCAGAGTCCCAGGAGCCATCATGACATTCTTACCCTCCTCTGCCTCTGCCTTCAGGCCTCTTCAATGGAAAAAAAAATGTGAGACATTCCCATTGTAGGTGAGAAAATACTCTAGTAGGTACCTTTTGGGGTTCTTAAAGGATGTGGCCATTGGATGGTCTCTATCCAAGCATCTGCCTGCTCTACTGGCTGTTTGAATATTTCACACAAAGACTGTGCAATGTGGAGCTGTCAATCCAAGGTGCATCCTAGAAAGTTTTCATTGCATTTCGAAGATCTTCTTATGCTTTCTGCCCTCTTTGACAAGACTCAACAGCATGTTCACTGTGATGGACCTCTGACTGTGATGTTTGAACCTACTCATGAGGAAGAACGTCACACTGGTAAAACATGGGCTTCTCTCTTCTAGAGCCTCCTATGTTCTACTTCCTGAGTGATGTCACTTTGCCTCTGATAAGCCCTGCCTTCTGCTCCTTCACCAAGCAATGGATGGGACCTAGGGCCATGTGCATACTAGGCAAGTGTTAGACCTCTAAATGATACACTCAACCCTTAGTCCAACTATGTAGCTCAGGATGACTTTCAACTCACTATATAGCCAAGGCTAGCTCAAACTCACATTCTTCCTGGTGGAATTGCAGGTATAGGGCACAATGGCCAACTCAGTGTGTTTTCACGAAAGGATGTCTCTCTCTTTCTTTCTTTCTTTCTTTCTTTCTTTCTTTCTTTGTTGAGATGGACTCTTCTGTAGTCTATGCTATGCTTGGACTTGCCATGTAGCTTGAGGAGAACCATGAACTAATTAATCATCCTGCCTCTGTCCTCCAAATGCTAAAATTACACACATGTATAGCCATGCTCCGTTTATGTGGTGCTAGGGATCAAACTTAGGGCTCTGCGCATGTTCAGCAGTCAGTCTACTAACTGAGCCACATCCCAGCTCATTAGAGAGATTCTGAGGCACCATCCAAGTTCATCTGGGAAGGATGATAGTTCATTACAGCTGTCTGTCGTTGTTGTGAAGTTGGGGAGTGGGGGCATGTGTGTTAGTGCTGGTATGTTCCCTCTCAACTGTTTCCACTGACTTTCAGAGGATGGGGACAAACTTAGGGTACTGTTTCCTCTTCCTCAAAGCCTGGCTCCAGAAGTGCACATGTTTTTTAGAACAGGGTTTGGGTCAACTCTGGGCTGAATCCCTTCTATTGAGGTGTTGCCATGGGGACAGGAAAGCAAGGGGCAAATATCGTGGCCCTGACATTCTCCTTGGTCTTTACAATAAAGATGCCTTCTTAATGAGTCCATCCCACAAAGAGACTGGCCTTTCAGAGAAACAAATGACCACCAGTGGGAGATGGCTCACAAGAGAACTGCAACAAATGGGGCCACAGTGAGAGCCCCAATACAGTGGGCCTGGGAGGTCGGAAGTTACAGCTAGTGAGCAGAAATCCTCTTCCGCCTTTTTGTCCAGGATGTGTGCTGCCAAGGACATCCAGAATGTGTGTGGCCTACTTATTCAGGAAGGAGCCATCTGTGCTCTGCCCTGCTACTATTAGCAGTGGTAATAAAGCCTGGGTTGAACGTTCCCAAGTTCTTGTTCTCTTATCCAAAGAGTTGAAAATAAGGGCCATAGAGATTTGCAAAAGAATCAAGATGACTATTCATAAGTTATACAGGAAGACATTGTCAAGATTGGCAGCAGGTCTCATGAATGAAGGTACTCAAAAGCCCCAGACTACAACTTGATGTCTCTTTTTGGGGGGCCTAAAGGAAGGAGGGGTGGGTTAATACAGGGAACTGTTGGGTGGCTGTCTATTTTGATTGATAGGTCAGGTCATATAATCATTTTTCCTACTGCATGTGTCCCTTCCCAGAATAATGAAATTAATCATGTGCACGCCCAGTTGGGCATAGACTTGAGGTGCTAAATGGGAGTTCTCCCTAAAAAGTGACTAGAGGATAGTTCGCCTTGCTGCTCAAGCACCCAAAACATGTTCAAACTGGATCCAGCCTTTTATTCTAAATGCCCAACTATATGGAGAAGACATCTGAATAGAAGCCTTTCACATTCGATTGTTAAGGACAGAGTATCAAAGAGCCATCATGCCTTCAAGTGGAAAAGGTCATATGATATATAGGTAGGATTTGGAAACAGGAGTACACAATAGAAATTTCTATCCTGGTTCTTTTGATAGCTTGTTAATTTGAGGTAGGTTGTTCAATCCCTCTGGGTACCAGTCACCTAATTATCGAGAGAAGCATCGCTGTAATGGTACCCTGTTATCAGCTAGAAAGCATTCTCAACTGCGACATATCAATTCAAGCTTGGGTTGCTTGTATCATTATTTATAATAACACCATATAACCTGCTGTTATTAAAGAAGTGTTCCGCAGCCAGTAATTGAATTTGGGTATCCAAAGAAGTAGGCATGTGTTATTACTTTCAGTGCTCAAAACCTCTTTCCTACAAACAAATATAATGAAATCTATGTATGAAAACACCATAATAGAAACCATTACTTTATGCTAACTTAAATAGTAAAAAGTTGAACATAAGATAATGGGCTACGTGTAGCCTCTTTCTAATTTCAACATGAAGCAGCCTTAATGTCTAGGCAAAAGGAGTGGGAGGAGGTAGGGGGTTGTTATTCCTCCTTAGATTTAACTAGAAGGAATATTTCGGAGAGGAGTCTGGTGCCCAGACTCTATTTAATGAAAGCATCTTGATCCTTTCTCATTGGGATCCCCAAAGCAGGGCATTGGTTAACTACTGGTTGTATAAAAGGGTAAACAATCAAACAAACAAAAGCTTGTGTTTGAAGCAAGGTTGGAGAACTGTGGTAGGAGAAATGTGATGAGGGTGGGGATGGGAGGAACTCACGGGCTCTGGTTCCTCCAGACAGCTGTCCTTGAGCAATTGCTCCCTTATGTTTCCTCTGAGTTTGCAGATCAGTCCAGCCTAAGGCTTGACCTAGACAATCCCTGAGGTCCCTTTCCTGCTTGGCAGACTGTGGGATTTTTTCCCTCTACAATAATCAAATAAAGATCAATAAAGAGAAACAGACACAGAATTCTTGCAACAGACTTGCAACAGATTCTGGAGAGAATCCACAGTGCTTTCAGGTTGGCAGCCTCAGATTTCAGACTCCCAAGGAAACTTCACTTAGTTTTGGGACAGCCTCTTGGGTTTTCTCAGTGCACTACTCCTACTGGCAAAGAACAGGAAGAAGGAAGTTTGGGAATTATCTAGAGTTCTACCCCCACTTGCCCCCTACACAAGGTACCAGCACAAGGAGCATGAAAGCCTGGGTCTTTGTGGCCTGAGTTTTATTTCCTGGTAGATGCCAATACAAAAGCTCATATATAAGGTCATGGATAACAGTGTGGCACACTGTCAGTTTAGTAATCAGGGGTTCCCCAGGGATAGATACCCAACAGACCCAAGCTTCTATGGGAGTGCCTAAGAGCTGTGGAGAGCCCTGGACCATCCAAGTGACAGGAGAGAGCTCAGGCAGCTTCCAGCCCACTGTGCTGCAGAGGAGACAAAAATCTCCAGGCTTGGGAGATGCTGCCCCAGGGCCACTGGTGAGTCTCAGAGCTAGAACTTAGCAGCTCTACCTGCCAGCCAAATATTAGTCCTTCCCATAGTGTGGGCTGCTGACTCCCTGACTTTCCGAGAGAGGGGGTGTGTGGTTAAACAGTGCTCTGGGGTTTTTTTTGTTTGCTATCTGGATGTGATTTCAGAAGGGAACTCGGTACTCTCTTTGGACATGAGGGCCATCAGCCAGCCACACTGATGGTTTCATAAAGGAAGGATGGATGTAGGAGCCATTTCAGCACCTTGGTGAGTGAGTGGTACATCTTTGTTTTCCTTTCACACATGGGAGGAATACTGACCATCCCGACTGCACTGCTGTGCCAAGTCAAATCAGAAGCTACTCCAGTGTTAGTGAAAGGGTCTAGGAGGTGGGAGAGCTACTGTTTAGTTTTCTTCGACCCACTGCCAACCCCTCATTCTGGACACCGCAGTTAAGAGAAAACAGAGGCAATGACAGGCACATAGAATTTCGGACTTCAGCCTATGTATGTTGTTGTACAGAGCACAGGTATTTGAGGAGATCAGCAAGTGTTTCCCAAGAGCCAAGCCATGATGAGTAGTAGACTGGAGTGCTCACTGAGAGAGGAGGGGAGCCTGGGAAAGGGGTGAAGGGATGGACAGAGACCCAGGAAGCCTCCTGAGACAAAAACCATCTGTTGTCACATTCCATCTTGGACATCTCTTTATAATAGCATTCCCAAGACTATACTTTCAGGGATCATTTCTACAGTTCGTTACTAGAGAAGTATCTCTGACTGTGTAGAGTACAACAGCATTCCCCCTTCTTCTCCTCCTTCTCTCCCTCCTCCCCTTTCTCCTCTCCCAGCCCTATGATAATATCACATTTCTCAGTCTAGCCTTGAATCTCTATATACCCAAGAATGACCTCAAATAATTCTTGATCTTCCTGCCTCTCCCTCCACACCCTATTTATAGGGTACTAGGGATTGAAGTTGGTTCTTTATGCATTCTAGGCAGGTACTCTACATTACTCTTGTCCCAAGAGTGTGCTTTTAAACTTCTGGCTTGTTTCTCTGGGGAGAAGTGTAGACACTTACCCAAATAAATCAGAACTCTTCTTTCTCTATATTGGAATTTCTGTTAAAATACTAATACTAAAAATAAAGGCTATAACCAGGTAATCCTCCAATGGGAAAGTCTAGGTTATAGTTATATTACCTTCCTCCCATTGTTCTACACTAATTACTCCATGCTGAGCTGTCATGAGTCCTTCTGTATGCTTAGGACTATACTGTGTTAAGGTCTAACTTATGCTGTTCCTTTGACTTTCACAACAAGCCCGTGAGATTTACATTTTGGGTATTGCAGCTGCAATTACACCACAAATGCTTTAGAGAGATTGCTAGCAGTTATCCAGGCTGTCTGATACACAATAGGTCCTCAGTGAAATAATGTGTGTATGGTCGGTTGGATGGATGGATGGATGGATGGATGGATGGATGGATGGATGGATGGATTAGATGAGATGAATGAACAGATGAATGGATGATGGATGGATGGATGGATGGATGGATGGGTGGATGGACAAATGGATAGGTAGATAGGTGAATGGATGAATGGACTGGTGGATGGACTCATGGATGGATAGATGGATGGATGGATGGACAGAAGGATGGATGGATGAATGGACGGACAGACAGATGGGTGGATGAACTGACCCAAGGAATCTGAGTGGATTGGTTATTTCCATTAATATAACTGTAACTTCCTCAGAGGGCCTGAAGTACAGACAGTAGGCATGTTCTGCAGTTTCTTATCTCTGGACTTCCATGGATTCTGTCAAATGCTATGGACACAGTACCTCTGTGATGAAATTCTGTGACCCAGGATAGCTAATGTATTTGGCTGGTAAGATGGTCCAATAGGTTAAGGTACTTGCTGACAACCTGAGTTGGACCCCCAGAATTCTGCATTCTGGGAAGAAAAAACTGGCTCCTGCAAGTTGTCTTTCTAGCCTTCACATGCGTTACATAGCACAAATTCCATAAAACAACGCCCTCACCTGCAAACACTTGCTTGTATGAGAGACTGTCTTACAGAGCGTAGTGACACAAGCCTGTCATCCCAATGTTCTAGAGGCTGAGAGAACAATCTTGAGCTCAAAGCCAGCCTTCATTTCAGAGAGACTCTGTATCCAACAAAGCAGTCTGGGTGGAATAGTGTAGATGGAAGGCAGGGTCTTTGCCACTTTCCATCCCAATGCCTGAGGCTGGGCTGCCAGTATGTGGGCTGTGAGGAGGCAAAGAAGAACCAAGTAAGGGACCAGAAAGCAAATAGCAGAGTCTCCAGGCTCAAAACCCACACCCAGAGGCCTTACTGGTTCAGTGTGTGTTGTTTTCCCATCTCCATGGCAGGCTGGCCAGCCACTGTGGGCTCAACAGTGAACCTGAGGGTCAAGGAATCTGACTTCATGTCCTTGGTTCTGAAGCTGAGGAAGGGAGGATGGATGGTTAAGAAAAGGTACTGATTGTCAGATAAGGGGTCTCAGGAGGAAGAAATGCTATAAGATGTTGACATGGGGGGCAGTTGTTTAAACAGCTGTTCCAGGAGGCCCCTGTCCCAGTGGTGCTGTTAAAAGCCAGGCTTCAAAGTAGAGAAGGCAAAAGGTCTATAATACTAGTTGGAGAATTAACTCATCTAAGGAGATGGATTTTCAAGTGGTTTGAGGAGTGAAAGGGAAGACAAAAGAAATGGAGTGCTTTAAGCAGATGGGAGAGCAAAAGCACATTAGACTGAGAACACAGAGATGGTACCAAGCTGTGGAACAAAGCCTGGATTTCTCCTTGAGTAGATAGAGGATGCCTCTATGGTGTTCTAAATCCAACAGTGTGTAATTTCATCTCTGTTGACTTGTTTTTGTTTTATTTTGTTGGCAATTCTTTGTTTGCTTGTTTGTTTATTTATTTTTAGAAACAGAGTGTCCTATGGCCCAAGCTGGCCTCAGATTCACTAAGTATCTGAAGATGACATTGAACTTCTAATCCCCCTGCCTCTACCTCTGGAGGTCTGGGATTGCAGGTGTGTGTGTCACCATGCCTTTTCTGTGTGGTATTAGGGATTGAAGCCAAAGCCTTGTGCATGTGAGAAAGGCAGTCTACCAGCTGAGCCCCAGCCCCAGCCTCATCAGTGTCTGTTTTAAGGATCTAAATGTGGGGTCTGGAGAGATGACTCATGGGTTAAAAGCACTAGCTGCTCTTCCAGAGGACCCGGGTTCAATTCCCAGCACCCACAAGGCAACTCACAACTGTCTGTAACTCTAATTGCAGGGGGGGGGGGTACAACACCCTCACAGAGACATATATGCAGTTAAAACACCAATGTATACAAAATAAAAATAAATACTGATAAATATTTTTTAAAAACAAGAATCTAAATGTGGCCCTGTCACTCTCCTTTGTGCCTCTTTTTCTTTACTTACAAATGGGATAAATGTACTGATTTTTTTTTTCTTCTTTAAAGATGTTATGAGAATTTCAAATTAAGTCCATCACAGTATGTGGTACCATGCAATACTTGGCAAATATTGGAGTGCCTGAATTGTCCCCTAACAGTATCAACCTCTTTGCAAACCATAGTGTGCTGTGCATATATAAGAGAGCCATTATCAGTGGCTCTCTTTCCCACAGTGCCCCGCTCCCCTCACAGGAGATTCCATGGAAATACTCTGAAGACCCTACACCAACAAAAGACACTTTACACTCTGATTTTTTAGTGGAGTCTGGTCTTGCTTCCTCTTCAGTAGCAGATTGATCTGTGGTGCTGATGCAGAGAGCATCAGCGGACTCAATGGGCTAGTGAACCCTAGGAAATTAATACGTATCTTCTGTACTCGTGACCTTATACCAGATAGAGCTACCTGAACAAGGTCAAGCCAGCCAAAATTGCAGAATGGATGAGGGAGATTATGTCCTGGCCCCACCCCTTACTGAGGAGCTGCTGCAGATAGGACACTCACTTTTCCTTAAGGTGTGTCCACTAGTAGGTTTCTCTTACTCTACTGGATGGCCCAGAACCATGAAGCACTAATTGGATTTAGTGAGTTATCAGAAGAAAGGAGGAAAAAGAGGAGGAGGAGGAGGAGGAGACATGAAGTTATGAAGTGAAGAAGGGAAGGTATTTTTGATACAGGGAAATTGAAAAAGGAAACGGGGAGTTTATATGACCATATCTTACTGTTTGAAATTGTTGAAGAATAAGAAAGAAATGAAAATGTCTGGGGAGAACATGATACAAAGCCAAGGCAGAGTCTTCACCTAGAGCAAGGGGCTTCTTCTTGTTGAGTAGGAGGAAACCCGTGCTCATTAGTCACAGGTCGCCCATCACCTGCGAAGGAGCTGTGAACAGTACCGACAATGATGACAATATGAATAGCACAAGATTAGCAGTGTGTGTGTGTGTGTATACATATATATATATATATATATATATATATATATATATATATATATATATATATATATCTGTGTATAAATAGCCCATTGCTACTTTCCCCTCCTATTGTTTTCATTTGTCCCACACTCTTGCACAGAGGTAGTGTGGGAGTGTTCCAACTGCTTATATGCTTGTGACTTTGCCTCAAAGTCACATCATCAGCGCTGATAGAGGAAAAAGTGGACCGTAAAACTCCGACATCCTGTGCCAGCACTAAGTCACAATTCCTGAGCTCTCATATAGAAGGTAGAGAACAAGATAAAAGTCTCAAATCCCAGATTAAACAAGCAGTAACGAGAGCATTTGGAGGGGTAAGAAACATTTGCCCTACCAAGCCTATCCCTCGTCCCTCATTTTGTACCTCAGTTCTCAAAGAAACTGAGCACTCAGTTAGGAGGCACTGGGTCAAGACAGCTGGCGTGAGACCTGCTATGAGCCTGATGTGATGGCTCAATTTGGTTGTCAACCAGAGAACCCCAGGAAAAAAGGGATCTCAAATGAAAAGCTGATTCCATTAGATTGGCATGTAGCATGTATTTGGGAGGTTTTCTTGATTAATAATTGATGTAGAAGAGCCTAGACCACTGTGGGCAATACCATGCCTAGGCAGGTGAGCCTGAGTTGTTTAAGAAAGGTAGCTAAATGTGAGCTAGGGAGTCAGCCAGTAATCAGTGTTCCTCTAGTATCCGCTTTAGTTATTGCCTCCAGGTTCTGGCCCTGACTTCCTTCAGTGATTAACTGGTACATGGAAATGTAAAATGAAACAAACTTTTTCCTCTCCAGGTTTCTTTAGGTTGTAGTGTTTATCACAACAACCCTAACCTAACCAAGACCTCTACTATCATCACTGTCATCACCACAACTATCACTATTATTACCAACATCATAACTATCACCATCCTATCATCATCACCATCATCATCATCATCATCATCATCATCATTATCATCACCCTCAAGATGAGCACATCATCATCATTATGGTCATTACCATCATCGTCACCACCATTTTCATCATTGTTCTTATCATCGCATCAGAAGTAGCAGTTTCATACTAGGTTTTATTTACCAAACATAGCAACCAAAGAAAGTAGAAACTATTCACTTTAAATTGTTATAGATCCTCGAGAGCCACAGAGAATTCTAGAACTGCTGTGCGCTCACACAGCCATTCCTCAAGCCCTGGTGTTCTTGTCCACAGAACTTTTCTTCAAGCTTCTAGTCCCTTTGACTTCCTCTGTTATTGGATGGCTCTCTACATTATTTTGTTCAATTGGGCCTAAAAAGTGATGGGACTGAAAGGTAACCAACTTCATTGGCGTGAGCGTAAATACTGGGCCGCGAGAACAATGCCAAATGTGAGCCTTGTGACCTTGGCCAAGCGTCTGGCCTGGCGCCAAGCTTCTCTGTTGGCTAACCAGTTTAAAACACTCATCTGACCCATCTTGCATGGTGGACATGACGTTCCAGCAGGGTAATGGAGGGGAAGACACTGTGATTTGTAATATTCTACTCCAATTGTGATGCTCTCTTCATTAATATTATACTCCATTGCCAGATTCAGGGGCTGTGCAGCTGCAGAGAAGCTAGCTCAGCCTGTGACATCCCATTCAAAGCTGAGATTGGGGGGTTCAGAGATAGGAGAAGGGAAGGAATAAGAGCCGCCCTCTGCTGGTCATGTTCTTGTTTCCATCTGTACTCAGATAGGCATCCTGGCACCTTGGTGGCACTGCTCTCTGGGAGGCTGTCCCTTTGATGCTGTCCTTGTCAATGTCTGAACTGAACGGCAGCTGAGATGGGGTATAGCTTCGGAAAGACATCTGATGATGGACTTGTCCAAGGACACATCTAGCAACAACTTTTCAGAAGCAACTGATGGTTTGCACATTTCACAAGCCTGGGTAGCAGTTTTGGTTCAAGCCTGTCACCTGGAGGGCCTATTATTTGCCATTCCTACCCTATGTGTGTGAGACACAGAATGCCACAGTGATATAGTGTTGTTTAGTTCCACTGGATGGACAGCTCAGAAGCCACCTGCTGCTCAGTGAATACTCAGTGGGTGGACTGATGAGCCCCTTCCTTCACAGATGTAAATAGCAAGCCAAGAAAAAAATAGTTCCACTCTATTCATGGGTTGTCCTTGAAAGCTTTATGTTATCTCCCCCAGGGATTCCTGTTTCAGTGGTCATGGATCCCTGCAGACTTGGCAGATGTGGGGATCAGGGTGTCTGGAGGCCCATGGAGGTGTGGCATCACCCCAAATATCTCATCTATTCTGTGATAGCTCCTACCAGCATGTCCTTTTCACTAGTTCAAATCTGGGGATGGGGATGAGTCCTAGAGAGAAGATGTACCATTCATTTCTCCATGCTCTAAAGACTCTTTCCTCTTTCTGCCCTTAGCTTGCTAGAATACAGGCATGGGTGACCTCTCATCAGCACAGGATCTCTTAGCCCTCGGCTTGCTGTTTCCATGACAAATCCAGGACCTCAAGCTGGTGTTGGCTTTGTGTTCAAACCAAAGAATTGCAGAGTTAGGAGGGCACCTGATCTGGCTCTTATAGGCTAAGGTGCATGCCAGAATGTTTAGGGGCCATTTTTATATTTGTGCGTTTCCAGACTCTTGTCTTGATGTGTTTATGCAGTAGGCTTAGAGGGAGAATGTGCCAGACTCCTAGCACATCCTGACAGGACCACAAACAAGGTCACCTAACATTGGGAGCATATGGCCTCATAGCTCTGGAGGTCTCAATCAAGGAGCCATTAGCTGAGGGGGCTTCCCTGCCATTCTCAGCTTCTGAGAGTCAGTCTTGAGCAGCACTGGGCCTAGACTTGCTGAGACTAAGGACATCAGCCCCTGCCTCTGTATTATGCCATACTTCCTCCAAGTGCTTGTGCAGCTTCTCTAATCATAAGGATGCTGGCCATATTCACTAAGGGTCTGCCCTTCTCCAGTGTGGCCTCATCCTGATTAGTTGCATTGTCAGTGACTCTATAGCCACAAAACATCACAATGTGAGGTTGACACACCAAGCCAAAGTGTGTCAGACCGTAAGGCCAAGAATCATGTCTCCCCCTTCCCTCCTCTTGGAACCCAGAGTTGTGACACAGCCCCTGCTCTCCCAATGCAAGCATGGAATCTGGCATCTCTGCCTGTCCATGTCTGTTCTCTCACTCCTTTCAAGAGGATCTTTTATTCTCATTACCTGCCTCCATCCCAACACATATGGCCTTGACACAAGTTGCACTATCCTGGGTGTGCATCCCAGTTTTCTCCCATCTATACTTGCTCTGTTCCAATTCCCATGGTCATTAACTTGTATTGGGTAAAGGCTTTCCATCACACATTTGGGGTTACTGCTTTCCTCATCTATCACTTACCCAGAACATGAATACACTGAGGCTGGAGAGATGGTTCATCAGGTAGGAGCACTGGCTGCCCTTCCAGGGGACTTGGGTTTAATTCTCACATCCACTGTGCTCACAACCACTTCTAACTCCAGTCCTAGGGAATCCCATACCCTCTTCTGTCCTCTCTGGGCCCCAGAAACATAGAAGGGTAATATATGAGGAGAGCATTTGAACACAGTCCTCTCTCCTGGTTGACGTCATGGGTGGGTTTTTAGGAAGAAATCAAACACCTGAAAAGATAATCAAGACCTTGCACATAATACCTGAGATAGGATGAGGTAGAAATAGCAATTACTTGGCTTACTTTTTGTTCCCTCCAACTATGTTTTTATGCTAGAAGTCTATGTGATGTTCTGGCTCCCATCTCAGCCAGTTCCCTCACAGCAGATACATTTAAAGTCACATAATCCAGAGTAAGCAAATCTAAAGTGCTTAATCTATTATTAATCAGCCAGTTGCCAAAATGATAGAGCTCCAGGGGGGCCCAAGGAGGATATCAATATTTATGGCCTCGTTAGCTAATGCCCTTTCCCCCTACCTCTTTCTCTCCTCCCCCACTTCTCCTCCTTCAATACGAGAAGAGAGAGAGATGACACCTGTTATGTTGTATGTCATTGTACAAGGTGGGAATGTCGTGTTTTGCAATGCTATGACTCCAAAGTGGTATTGCATCTTCGTTTGTGAAGACTGGGTCTTAGGCTCTGGGACTGTATGTCAGACTGGGTTGAGCAAAAGCAGCTCACCAGCAGCAAGAGAGTCCTAGGAACAGAAGGAACCAGGGTGAATACTTTCAAAAAATAATTCTATTTTCTGAATGAGGCAACTTGGAGATGGAGAGGGGCTCCTTCATTAGGTGTTGTCTGTGAGTTTGACAGTGTGATCTGCCAAGGGAACTGTGGTTGGTATCACTAGGAATAGCCATCCTCTACTGACCATCACATCCTAGGCGTTTGCACATGCTCAGTACATCTACTCATCTCTAACTGCATCATCTTCCCCACCTTTGGCATGGCATGGTGCCTTACAAGCATGACCTTGCTCTACCCTTGCCTCATCCCATCCCCTAGGCTCCAGCATCAATGGCTGTCACTGCCCTTGTTGCCAGCTGGGTACGAGGCTGATATCCTTGTGAACCTTGAGTCATCTGTCCACTCTCACCAGATGAATCACCCTTCATCCCACCTGCCCTCTGACATCTCTACTTTC
Organism: Acomys russatus; assembly: GCF_903995435.1. Classification (NCBI taxonomy): domain Eukaryota; kingdom Metazoa; phylum Chordata; class Mammalia; order Rodentia; family Muridae; genus Acomys; species Acomys russatus. The sequence goes on from NC_067161.1 coordinate 37,996,862, forward strand.
AGTTCAAACCTCACTTGTTTGGAGATTCCTCAGCAATGAACCCCTGCACCTACCTCCTTAATCACCATCTTTTCATCAGCTTGCATTATTATCTTTCTCGTGCAGTGACCTGATGTCTGTGTGCCCATGTCTGATGAGGCCCTGTGAGGATATACTGGTTTGTGACATTTGCCTCTTCCTCTGGTATAAATCCTTCCAGGAAGTCCAATGCAGTCTCTTCCTCTGGTGTAAACTCCAATCCAGCAGCTCAAGCTACCAGAGTGAGGCTGCTGAGTGAGAAGTTGGGAGGGCATTACACAATTCACTCCTGGGAGCCAGAACAAGCCCACTGTGGTGCAGCCTCTCGGCCTCTGTAATGTACCTGCTCTTTCATCTACTTGTACTAGTCTCCCCACTGTGGACTATAAGCTCCAATAGAAAGAGGATCACTTACCACCTCTGTGTTGTTTATGCTTGTGTTTTGAGCTCCTAGACCAGAGCCAGGAACAGGATGGCCACTCAGCAAATCGTCACTGAGGGCGCTGTGAATGGAAGAATGGAAAACACCGCTGTAACTGTGGTACACAGTGCCCAGACAGTCCTCCCTTGACAAATAAGAAAACTAAGATGCAGAGAAAGCAAACGGTCTCCATGCTGACCAGTCAGTATGGCCATCATCAATCTGCTGCTCAATTCTGGGCAGACTTTATACCCATTTCTGCTTCTGTTTCTTTGCCCCTCGCACCCCCAATTCCCAAAATGGCTTTCCACCTGGAGTGGTAGTAATTGGGATGTGTGCTTTCTCAGGCCCTTGAGTTTTGTAGGAGCTGGGCTTGAGAAAGCAGAGTCATCAAGGATAGCCATCTAATCCTTGGCTCTTTGGGCGTCTGCTTCTCCTCCTCCGACCTGTCCCTGGATCCCTGGAGACAGCTCTCTCACTGTCCTGAGCTTTTCACTTCCACAGCCATTCCTTGCTTTTGTACATCCACTACCCCACTCTCACATTCAATGACTAATGTACTGAGCAGCATCACAGGCTCTAAGAACAAGGCAAGCAAAGTAGACGTGGCTCTCGCTCTCAAGGATCAGAGTCCCACAGGGTGGGAAGTGGACATATTCTAGTAGAGGCCAACAGCTGCTACTCAAATAACTACAACAATGTGTTGACAACTCCTACACTGACAGAAGTTGCAAAGGAGAGCGCACAGTGGGAGGAGGCTGCAGCGGGGGGGCAGGTGTTGCTGAGTCTCTTGCAAGTGCCTGACCAGAGTGGGAATGTCTGGAAGACCTCGCCCAGGAAGTTCCATATCAACCAAAATCTGACGAGAGAGTACAAGCTAAGACATCAAAGGAAGACAGATCATTCTTGCCAGTTGGGGCAATATGCATAAATATTCTTGGATGGAAGCCAGGGGTGTTGGGAACAGCACATAAGCAGAAGTGTTGTGAGATGAAGCTGAAGGAATATGGAAAGCTGTGCTTAAACTGTGTTAGGGTCACTTGTCATTCAGATTATAATACCTGACAGGAAGAAACCTGCGGAAGGGAGGGTCTGTTTAGCTTGTAGTTGAAGGAGATAAAGTCTCTGACTTAGCAGAAGGTATGCTGGCAGGAGCCGGAGGTGGCTGGTCACGTTGGATCTACATTCCAGAAGCAAGGAGAAAGGGATGCTGGGCCTTAGATCATTTGAACCCCAGCCAGTGAGATGGTTTCACCCACATTCGGGAGAGCCTTCATTCTCCAGTTCAGCATTTCTGGGATTGCTTACTGACAGAGCCCCCACCTTGGTGCATGAGTGTGGGGACATACAATGATTACCTGGTGGTTTGATCCCCCTTTGTGGGGTTGGTTCTACCAAACCAGAAAAGGAAATTTAATGAGGAAAGAAACTTAGAGCTAAAAAGAACTGGAAACCTCTCTCTCCTCTTTCCCTTCCCTGGGTCCAGGGCCTCAAAAAGAGGATTGAAGGGAGACATGAGGCTTCTGTAGCTATTAAACACCTGGAGGACACAGGGCCTATATTCTCTCCCTGGAACAGCCTTTTCACACTGCCAAATTCCTCTTTCTAGAATGTTTTCTGTGTGTCTATATACACACCTGTGCCCACATACACACCTGTGCCCACATACACACCTGTGCCTATATACACCTGTGATTAGACGCATGTACTTTTTTTTTTAACTCCACTTGTTCCCTATACTAAAAATTGTCACTTTTCCACCGTGAGATAGACTTCTGGAAATCATTTTGGTGGCTAGACTTCCAGCTGCCTCTTCTCATAGTTGAGAGAGCACAGCACATGTCAGAACACAGAGGGCAGGGCCTTGGGGGCCCAAAGGCTGACATAAATCTTGGATCTTCTACTCTCTTCCTTAGCGGCCCAGAACATATATCGCCACCTTATTGATCCTTTGTTTTCATACCTTTAGAGTTAGGTTAAACTAGATAGTTTAGGTTAAATTAGATAATTATGTAAAGCCTTCAACATGATCCGTGACCCTTAGAGCAAGGGGGATACTGGTGAAACAACAACATTAGAGCAGGAAGTCTTCCCTCCCTTTCCCATCCTCACCCAGTGTGTCCCCGACAGGTTGAGCATGGCTTCTCTGGCTTGAAACAGCCCCTTTCATATGGATCCTGAAGATATGGTTTTTTTTTTTTTAGCTGACAGGTGTTGCCTGTCTCCCAAATTTCCTGCACTTATCTCCCACCCCTCCCTACTCATCCTGCACTGTTCGTTTCTCTAAACACCTAGAATAGGTTTTAAAATATTTGGTCTGTATTATTTATTTTTTGAGATAGGGTCTCATGTATCTCAGGATGGCCTTAAAGGGTATGCATGTGTGCATGTATGTGCACGTGCATGTGTGTGCCTGCCTGCATGTGTGTGTGTGTGTGTGTGTGTGTGTGAGTGAGTGAGTGTGTGTGTGTGTGTGTGTGTGTGTGTGTGTGTGTGTATACACATGGAAGCTTGTATTTTCCTTTTCACCCCATCTGAGCTTCTTTACATTAGGTACGTGTTGTTCTGGCTTGATCGCCCCCCTCACACCTAGCACTATTTTTCGTATGCAGTCCTCCAATGAATGAGCAGATAGACAAACACAGAAGAGAAAGAAAAGGAAGTCATTTTTACAGTTTTCTAAATGGAGGGCCTGGGGGAGCTAATCCAAATACCTTAGAGACAAGACTGCTTGTCTTTCTCTGAGCTTGCTGGTTTCTTGGAAGCCAGGGGCATGATTCCTGTCTGTCTAGTCTCGGGAGTGTATTGACATCATTAATATGAAGTTTATGAGGTGCTTTGTACGGCTGGTGGAGGTAGCACAGATGTTTTCAAGTTCTAAGTAGGTTCCCCTCAGGAGGGCAGGAGGCAGCCTCTATTCTGGGAGTGTGTCCCTTTCAGAGCACTCCTTTGCAAGTGCCCAAAGCAGCTTTCCTGCCTCCCTAAATGTGAATTAATGCATACTTCCCCAAACCCCTGACAGATACCTTTCATTTTAATTAAGTCTATTCTGCAGAATTTTAACTTAAAAGTACAGGCAAAACACTTCCTGCATTGGTTTTAGTGGAATCTGCAGCATCCGTTATAAATTTATGAGAATAAGTTAGAGCATCATATAGCAGCTGCTTCCCAGAGTGAAGCCATCATTCTGAACAGAGAGAGAGAGAGAGAGAGAGAGAGAGAGAGAGAGAGAGAGAGAGACAGAGAGAGAGACAGAGACAGAGACAGAGACAGAGACAGAGACAGAGACGCAGACGCAGAGACACAGAGACAGAGACAGAGACAGAGACAGAGAGACAGAGGCAGAGGCAGAGACAGAGACAGAGACAGAGACAGAGACACAGAGACACAGAGACAGAGACAGAGGCAGAGGCAGAGACAGAGAGACAGAGACAGAGACAGAGACAGAGACAGAGACAGAGACAGAGACAGAGACAGAGAGACAGAGACAGAGACAGAGACAGAGACAGAGAGGCAGAGACAGAGGCAGAGACAGAGGCAGAGGCAGAGGCAGAGACAGAGAGACAGAGACAGAGACAGAGACAGAGACACAGAGACAGAGACAGAGACAGAGGCAGAGGCAGAGGCAGAGACAGAGACAGAGACAGAGACAGAGAGACAGAGACAGAGACAGAGACAGAGACAGAGGCAGAGGCAGAGGCAGAGGCAGAGACAGAGACAGAGACAGAGACAGAGACAGAGGCAGAGACAGAGAGACAGAGACAGAGACAGAGACAGAGACAGAGACAGAGACAGAGGCAGAGGCAGAGGCAGAGGCAGAGGCAGAGGCAGAGGCAGAGAGACAGAGAGACAGAGAGACAGAGAGACAGAGAGACAGAGAGACAGAGAGACAGAGAGACAGAGAGACAGAGAGACAGAGAGACAGAGAGACAGAGAGACAGAGAGACAGAGAGACAGAGACAGAGACAGAGACAGAGGCAGAGGCAGAGGCAGAGGCAGAGGCAGAGGCAGAGGCAGAGGCAGAGACAGAGACAGAGACAGAGACAGAGGCAGAGACAGAGACAGAGAGACAGAGGCAGAGGCAGAGGCAGAGGCAGAGGCAGAGGCAGAGGCAGAGGCAGAGGCAGAGGCAGAGGCAGAGGCAGAGGCAGAGGCAGAGGCAGAGACAGAGGCAGAGGCAGAGGCAGAGGCAGAGGCAGAGGCAGAGGCAGAGGCAGAGGCAGAGACAGAATGCGCGATACATGTGTGGTACTCTCATGTGCGTCTGTGTGTGACTTGATACATATATCTGTTGTCGCTATTTTAATTTTAGTTTAGGTTTTAACTATGTGTATGAGCGTGTCTTCTGTGGCTATTAGTGCAGCACCTGTGGAGTCAGAAGAGGGCCTTGGAGCCTCTGGATCTAGAGCCACAAGTGGCCATGAGACACCCAGGGTGGCTGCTGGAACCCAAACTCAGGTCCATTACAAGAGCAGCAAGTGCCCATAAGCACTGAGCCAATCTCCCTAGCCCTTATAATTGTCGCTGCTGTTATTATTATGGTGCTGAATATCAAAGAGCTTTGTGCATGCTAAGCAAGCAAGCAAGCACTCAACCGCTTAGCTCCATCGCCAGCTTTGCTTATTATAACAGTAGCAGAAACATCTGGAAATGACCCACCATTTCATAACCGAGCTCCACAGAAATGCAAGCCCTAGCTTGCACCTGCACTGGTGATCATGTTTGGTGGTAGAAACCCCTGGTGCAGTTGTTACATACCGGTGCGACCTGGGGAAAAGGTAAGACTGGTACATACTTGATTCCGCAGTTAAAGATGTTGGTTGACAAGCCTGAGGACCTGAGTTCGATCCCAGGGCTCACATGGTGGAAAGAGAGAGCTGACACATGCAAGTTGTCCTGTGACTTCAGATGTGGTGTATGTACCCATGCATGTGTGCGTGCACATGCACACACGCACACATACACACAATAATAGGAAGAAGGAAGGGAGGGAGGGAGGGAGGGAAGGAAGGAAGGAAGGAAGGAAGGAAGGAAGGAAGGAAGGAAGTGAAGATGGCTCAGAAGGTAGAAGAGTGTGCCATGCAAGCATGAGGGTAGGAGTTTGAGTCCCCGTGGGAAACCTAGCAGTTACTGAAGCATCTGTAACCCCAGTGCTTCTATCTAGAGCTGGGAGTGGTAGGCAGAACCCTCAGAAGCTAATGGCCCCGATGACTTCGTGTTGGCAGCAGGAAAGCTGCAAAAGACCTTGTCTCCAACAAAGTGTTGTGTGTGCAGGTGTACACATGCCAGTGTTCATGTGAAGATCAGAGACCAGCTCTCAGGGCTTTGTTCTCTTGTGCCTCCTCCTGGGGCCCCGGGTCAAACTCAAGTCACCGGGCCTATATGCAAACTCCTTTACCCCCTGGGCCAGCCCACCAGCCCCATGCGTGTACATTTTCAAAGTCCTGTTATAATAAAAAGAATTTTCAAAATTCTGGGTTTCAAAAAACAGGTTCCTTTCAAGGGGGTGATAATAACAGGAGGTTTGCCAAAATGTTATTGTTAGGCGACAGTGATGGCCTTTAGGAAAGGGCTACACCTTAGCTACACTGTATCACACCGAATTCACAAACCATAAAAGAAGAAAACGCAACTGTGGTAAACAGGGAGAACAGAGGTCACAGCTTCGCAGGTGAGAGTGAAAGAGTTTTAAAGAGGGTTCTTAGCTCACATTACACCAAAAATTCAGTATTGAAAAAGACCTACACGGTCCTGAAAGGGCAGCTGGAGAGATAGCTCAGTGATTAAGAATGCCCCTCTTGCAGAAGACCTGAGTTCAGTTCCCAGCATCTACACTGGATGACTCACAATCACCTGTCACTACAGTTCCCAGAGATCCATCGCCCTCTTCTGGTCTCTGTGGGCCTTGCATGTATCTTCAAAGTGTCTCTGGCCAACTCTGTAACTGCACAGATGTGTGTACTTCTCCCTGGCTGTGGAGATCTCAGAACCCTTTTGGACTGGTCTTCTAATTTTCCAGTTATAGTCTCAGGGGCAGCAAATTTTCCGAGGCATTAGCCTGGCACTCCCATTTTCTAGAAAACAGGCCTTATGTAAAATAAAGATGTCCTCATTTCACCTCCTGAGAGCCGTCATGATACCAAGTTATTGTGCTTGCTAGATCCTAAACTTGATACTCAGCTTCCTGTTACTATAAATGTTTGCTCACATCTAGGGTGTATACAGTACTTGCTAGAAGGACACCCTTTTGTATGTGTGGAGGAGGGCTGCCCTTCAAAGGTGAGAAGACTCTCTGGAAGAGTGTGAAAAGGTCTAAGCAAGGCTCCTTTGAACATGGTGTTGTGTTAACTCCAAGTGTGAGCTGTGGCCTTATAGCTGTTGTATTCAGTGTCAGAAGGTTTTGTTCCATCTTGACCCAGTCCTAGTTATTCAGAGAGCTGCTGAACAGAAGGGCACAATTCTAAACTGCTCTTGAGAATGATTTGAAGGCCAAGAGTGAACAGGGAAGTAAGCCATATTGCCCCCCAAAAGTTTCCACAAACCTGATACAAGCTAATTCCATATAGTGAACTCTTTCTCAACTTTTAAAAATCACCTTCTTGCGGGCATGATAATGAGAAGGTTGATTTGTTGGCTGCTTCAAATTTTTTCAGAGTGATTCCATAGATGGTCTTATGATTAACTGTCCATTTGCCACGGCCTAGAATTATCTGAGAGGGAATACCAACTGGGAAATTATCCTGTGGGCATGTCTGTGGATGATCATCTTAATTGGCAATTGATATAGGAGGGTACCGCCCACTGTAGGTGGTACCATTCCCTAGGCAGCTGGTCCTTGGGTAAGAAAGCTAAGTGAATATTAGCCTGCCTGCCAGCCAGCAGGCAGCATTCTCCGTGGCTCCTGCTGTGCTCACCTCTTTGACTATAAAGTGGATTTCTTGGTTCCAGGTAATGTAATGTTCTGTGGGAATCCAGAAGGCCTGCCTACAGCATCCTGCCTTGACTTCCCTTAATCTTGGACTGTAACCTAGAATAGTAAAGCCAAATAACCCCTTTCTCCCCTAAAGCTGGTTTTGGCCAGGGTGTGTTTGTGAGAGTGCCACCAATGAAACTAGAGCAGTATTTCTCAAAGAAGTGGGCCCTGTTTGTTGAGTACCACTCTCTCCCTCAACATTGCAGCAGGCTGTGACAATATCCCATGGATGTCATGTACCAGCCTGACTGCAGTGTTGGGGGAGGGAGGGAGGGAGGGAGGAAGGGAAGGGAGGGAAGGAGGGAAGGAAGGAAGGAGGGAGGGAAGGGAGAGAGGAAGGGAGGGAAGGAGGGAGGGAAGGAGGGAGGGAAGGAAGGAAGTGAGGAAAACAGGGAGGGAGGGAAGAGGGGAAGGAAGGAAGGAAGGAAGTCCTATCAGGACACATAGGAGGTGGCCATGGTCAAAGGTCAGACTCCAGTAGCAATGGGCTCTAAATCCCACTGACTCCAAGTGCAGGCTTGAGTGCACAGATCAATCCCACCACTACCCCTCTTCTCCATCTAAAGTGAGCAGATGCCAGAGCTGGGAGACAGCCAACCCAAGCTCTAGCCCTCCTGGTCCTAGCTCGCTGTCTTACACCCCTAGTTGGCTCTTCTGCCTGCTGGAGAAGGGAATCTTGTGTTTCAGTCACTCCTTGTGAGCATGAAGACTGTAACTGTTCTTAGTCTCCGCAGAAGAGGGTGTGGTCTGAAGGAGGATCCGGGAGTTCAAAACCTGAGAGAGCTGGATCCAGAACTCAGAGGCCCCTACTCCAGACCCAGCACTCTGGTCATTAACCTGAAAGTCTGGCTTTAGGCAACGGGAATAGGAGTGCTGGGTGGAGACTGACTATGGGGAAGCACATGCCTGTATTCCCAGCACTTGGAAGGTAGACTCAGGAAAGTCATGAGTTCTGGGCCAGCCTGAACTACATGGTGAGTTCCATGCTAGCCAGGGCTTTGGGACGCGGCCCTCTCTCAGATGAAAGCCTGTGGTGCAACAGGAGCACAAGGGGTGTCCTCCCTTCCCACCTGAAATTTAAGGCCCATGCTCAGAGATGGGGTGGGCAGCACTTTATCCTCTGTCCCTTCCAGAACAGGGCTTTGGACGCTGCTGCTAACTCGTCATCAGTTTATCAAGGTAGTACATGAAAAGTCACCCAAGGTCCCCAAATCTGGTCCTATTTTTAGAACTCTTCAGCCATCATTCCAGCCAGGGGACAGGCTATAGGTGAGAGGAAGGTTCTCCACACCTGACACGGAACACTCTAGCTGTCTCAGCAGCCATGAATGAGGCACACTTGGCTACCTGCACCTCATCTTCCAAGACAGAGGAGTTCATAAGCAAAAAATTAATATGACCATCTCTTTTAAATGCTTTGAAGAGTTTTCTCTGCAGTGCGTGTTGATTGGAAAGGTTCTGCTCAGCATCATGCTATTCCAAAGGGAACATTCCTCAGAACTGCTCACTTCCCCATGACTAGTGCCTGTGTGGAGTCCTGGATGCAGATACACTGTTGAGACTTTTGGGGTCTGTCCCCCTTGAGTCCTGGACCCATTTTCAGTTGTGCAAATATATTCTCTTTAGATTTGTAGCCCATGGGGGGAGATCATTATATTTTATTTCAAGAACGTAGGCTGTGTGGTGAGGCTGCTCTCACATTGCTCCTCACATAGCCTCAGACAAGTTGCTGAGAGTCTATAAATGTATGGGGGTCATTTGATGTCCAGTGAGGTCATGTACAGTGCCTGGCACATGGACACAGCCTTCAGAAGCAGGACAAAAATCCACTGAGTCCTATACCCAAGGCGGTCCAAATCTAGAAGTAGGTACTAAGAATACATTTTAAATACTGATTGCTCTCTATATACATATGTGTCTTATATGTGATGCCATATATTGTGTCATGTATATGTAGGTGCTAGTATACATATGATTGTCTTATATGTATATATGCTATATTCTGTGTAGCTGTATTTGTCTCTTTTGTATCCCTGAGGTGACAGTATTTGACAGAAACAACTCAGGAGAGATCTAGGCTTGTTGTTCTTAGGGTTTCAGCCTGTCATGCTGTGGAAGGCATGATGTTGCTGCTCAGATCATGGCTGGGGGGCCAGGCCAGTGTGGCAGGTGCTGTCACATCACAGTGGACTAGAGAGCAGAGAAAACGACAGGAACCATGGGCCACATACAACCTTTACAGGCCCCTTGTACCAGCTAGGCTTTACCTATTGCGGTTCGGCCACAGCACCACTAACAGGGGATGAGCATATAGGATGCAATCTTGTGATGGGCAGTTCAGGTCCAAACCACAGGAATAGTCAGTGTGCATTGTTCAGGGGGTGAACAGTGAACCATGGGAGGGAGGGTCCCAGGGCAAGGTGCTCACATCCTGATAGACTGACACCTTTCATTTGAGTAGGTATCCAGAGAGAAGTGACATGGCCAGTTGGGTCAAATTATGAGTTAAGTTTACAATACATTAGAGAAAGGCGGGGAAATAGAAGTATAGAGAAAATCAGATAATTAAAATATTTTTTTCATTACACTAAGTTGTCCATTTGCTATTTACATGGGGTAAATAAAGGAAGCAGGGAGGATGATTAGCTGTGTAGAGACCGCAATCCTGAGCTTCAGAACCAAGGAGAAGCTCAAAGCTGTCTCCGTTCCTTAGGCAGTTAGCGTTCTTGACTTGTGTGGTCTGCTGAAAGCCTTCGAGGCTGCCTGTCAACCCCATGGTGCATTAACAGAACCCAACACAGGTCAGACATGCCGCCTTTATCCTGTCACTGGTATTACATAAGTTTTACAAAGGTTACTGCGATGGGGCTGCTGGTTTTATGTAAGGTTCCTCCTCTTTGGCTGACTTTAGGTCCAGTGCCAATTCTTGCTTCGCTCTTTTTATCACCTCAACTAGATCTTTTGCACAGAAGAAGTCTCTGAACATCTGTCAGGTTGGGCACTTTGGCAAGCCTGAAAGAACACTGAGTCCTAAGACTCATCCTAAAGGACATGACCTTGCAGGTGGAAAACACTCATGGTGTTATTAGACAACAGTGCGAGCCTCCAAATGAGGAGATATCAAACCAAATCTATAAGGGAGGAATCTGTGGAGGGTGGCCAGGAGAGATATTACATTGGATAAAAGACCACCAGGTCTGCTTGCAAGGAGAGCAGAGCCTAGAAGCAGGTATTGAGGATGCCATTTAAATAGTTGACTATATGTGTGTTACATATATATACGTATTTATTTACTGTATATATAATATACACTTTATGTTAAAAATATGTACTTATGACATGTTTACAGAATATGTTTACAATATATATTTACAATGAATATTTATAAATATATGTTTATAATGTTCACATTGTCTATTTTAAACATATAATTACAATATATATTTGCAATATGTTCTTACTATATATTTACATTATATAGAGTCACAATATATTACATATATACTTATATTTTTATATTACATGAATTTATAATGTATTTTACAATACATATATTTACTATATGTTTACATTGCATATATTTACAATACATATATTCCAATATATAGTTATAATGCATATATTTACAATTTTTCAATAAACATATTTACAGTACACATTTACTATAGGGCAAATTTTAAAAGTTGAATAAAGCAGAAAAGGCGGTTTTTACTTAAGATGTGGAGAGCCTGGAGCACTAAGCTGCAGAACTCAGGAAGTTCCCAAAGGCTGAAACAGGCACAGTGGTGACTGAACTGATGGGCTGCTGTGTTTACCAGCCTTCCTTAGCTGCCTTTGTGTCTGTATCATCTTAGGAACCCCACCTTTCCTCTCTTTGCTCAAACTTCACTGCACTGTGGACTTAGAAGTGTGGTTCACATGCATGTGTATGAGCACACACACACACACACACACACATACATACATATAGTTATAATGCATATATTTACAATGCAAGGGTACCGAGGAAAAGGAGGCAGACCACCAGCTTGGCTAGAATGGAGTGTGTGCAGGGAGATGAAGATGACTCGATAAGACTGGAAGAGAAACTGAGAGCCTTGAATGACAAACAGGGCTGGATACCCAGTCATCTAGCGTGTGACCCATCTTTCCTTTTTATAATCAAGTATGGACATCTGAGGACAGCTCTTCAATCAGAAGCAAACACATGATGCTCTCTGAACTAGAATTTCCCTGGGAAAGAAGTGACCACTTGTGTGGCCAGAATTTTGGCCACAGGAGGTCAAAGGAAGCATTTGGAATCTCAGCTCACTCTGCCCAGTGGGTCCTTGTGTATAAGTCTCCAGCTGAGCACAAGATGATCACTGGGAAGAAGAGAGGGGAGTGCCTGTCTGCGCCTTGCCAGAATGGGGGCTGAAGGCAAACCAGGAAGCTGAGACATGTCTGCCACCTTGGATCACTGCTGCTTAGAAGTGAGTTCCAGCATCCCCCCTCTGTCTGGCAGCCTGGGAGTTTGGATTCAGGTGAGCTTTGCACAGAGATCGCTAAGCCGACAGACTCCAAGGTGAAGCTTTCTGCTAATTCCACGTTGGAGGATTGTGAGCAGAGTGGCATCTCACCCTGGAATTCCACCTGGGATGTCCTTCTCTTGGCCTGAAGGGACTTCCCTGTCTCCTGAGACAGGTAAAAGTGGGAGCTGATAGGCTGTTTCTGACTGAAGCTAATTCCTTGCTAGGTACCAAGTTAGCCATCACTCGGAGTTTGGGAATGGAAGACCATTCTGCAGGGATGTTGGCAAGAGAGTTCACTCATTAGCCAGGTGGTCAAAATGAATATAGAATCCTAATACTGTCTGAAGATTCTCTGGGTATCAGCTCTGCCTTTAACACATATTTATCCTGCTGTGTCCTCATGAGATGAAGGATGCTTTTAGTCCCACCCAATAAACAGAAAGAGCTTGCTGTCTTCCAAAGATCTCATAGATAGCAGAATAGCCCTAAGATTTCATCAACACCATCTGATCCTACAGTCTGTGCTCTTAGTTCACTTGCAGGAAAGTCCACTTTCCAATGACAGTGCACCACACGTGACTTTTCATACCCACAGCCCGCCTCCTTTATAATCCCACTGTGCAAGACGAAAGCCTCTGTGGTTTCATCTGACCTTTTGCTGGAGCATGAAAGGGTTGAGATGAAGTCTCCTTTGTTCTTGGGTGTGTGTGAGTGTCCTGTCATCAGGGTCTGTGTCTGAGGCAAAGATGAAAAACAAAGCATCACATGTTAAAGAGTGAAGAAAGGAGCGGAGAATTCCTCTGCGTACAAAATCAGAATGCCAACGGGAAGCTGAAAAGCCCATCATAGACCCGCACAAAGGCCATGGTGATGGAGAGCAAAACTTAGCACCCAGGAGCACCCAGGGCACGGGGGCAGTGGCAGAGTGGTTCTGTTTTACTTGCTCACAGGCAAGTTCTATAGAAGACAAAAGCTTTTGAACATAATGGGCTTTTGAGAGTCACAGTCTTGGTTATCAAGAATCACATTGCACAACATTGCAGAGCTCAAAATATGCTCTTCAAACACCCATTGGAAAGCTGTCATGTGACAAGGTTGGGGCAAGGAGAGCTCTCCAGGGTTCCAAGGAGAAGGAAGGGCTGAGAGCCACCCTCTGGTCCTCATGGTTCACCCGCTCCCCCCATGGTGTCTGTACTGTATTAGCACCAGTTAGAGGTATTTTGAGGAGATGACACAGCCTGATTTTCATGTACACTTGCTCTGTCACTCTTGCTCGGCAGGTGGTGAAACCCAAACAGAGGCCATGGCTCACCCAAGGTCCAGTGACTACTGCTGGACAATGGCCATGTGTTGGGAACACTTTCCAATGTACCTCTGTGCCTCATGCTGTTCTGGCACCCCACACCCCAATTTCTGTATCTCTATGATGGAGAAAAGAGACAAGTCCTCTTAAGTAGTCTGTTTTAAGATCTGTTTGGCCAAATTGTCTGTGGTCCTTCAGCCCATCATTGCTGTACCTCATCTTTCTCCTCCTCCTCCTCTTCTCTTTCCCTTTCAACTCTCTTTCTTCTCTTCATCCTCCATTTTTCACTTCTTCTTCCTATCCCTTGTCCTGGTCCCCCTCCTCCCCCTTCCCCCTTCCCCCATCTCTCTCTCTCTCTCTCTCTCTCTCTCTCTCTCTCTCCTCTCTCTCTCTCTCTCTCTCTCTCTCTCTCTCTTTCTCTCTCCTTCTCTCCCTCCCTCCCTCTCTCATTCTCTTTTTTTGCCCCCTCTCTGTACCTTTTGAACTCAGGTTATGTGTGGCACCATCATGCCGCTGGCTAAAACTTGTTACGCTGACATCCCATAGGCCATAGGCTGGACAGGTTGTACCAATGCCTGTCTTTTATTGAGTGCCCAGGACAGTGAAAGTGGTAGCTACTGACACCAGTATTAGGTTGCATATGCAAATGTCGAACAGAAGTCATCTACCATCACATCGGAGATAATGGCCCCATGAGACTGTTGTGATGGCTCATAGACATCAGGTCAGCTGAGTGAGACTCCAGTTTCTGGCAACTCCCACTGCCAAGGTGTGTTCCTAAGTATGGGACTTAACTGTCCTGGGCCTCTGCTTTCTTGTCTATGTATCAGATACAAGAATTCTCACATCAAAGGGATGTTAGGCTGGATAAATGGTATTCAGAAACTGCAGTGCAGGATTGTGTATACAGTAAGCACTCCATAAATATTCATACGGTAACAGGATAAGTAGGTAAGTAGGTAGATAGATAGATTGATTGATTGATGATAGAGAGATGATAGATAGATAGATAGGTGATAGATAAATGGTAGATAGATTGATGATTGATAGACAGACGGACAGATAGACAAACAGACAAGTAGGTAAAGATATCTGGTATACAATCTCTAGAAGCCTCACACACTGAATATCATATGGCTGCAGTGAATAGGCTTATTTGAAGCAAGGAAATTCCACTCTGGAGGTTCATTTCAAGGTGTGAAAAAAATGGCTCAGAAGGGCAGAGGGAGAAATCCACCCTCTTTTTTCTAATGTCTGTATACAAACGACGCTGGTGTCCCTGCTTTCTCAGGCTCATGAAGCCAGGTCCATGCATGTCATTTCACTCCAAAGCCTACGGATCACCTGATAGGTTGTGAAGTGGCCACTCACAGATGGGTCATGGAGTCTACTCCATCATCAATGTTACGGTTTGTGTGTGTGTGTGTGTGTGTGTGTGTGTGTGTGTGTGTGTGTGTGTGTGTGTGTGTGTATGTGTGTGTTCATGTGTATGCATGGGATGCTCCTCAGGTGCTGCCTATGGTATGCTCTGAGACAATTTCCCCTTCGGCACCACAGTTCACCAATCGCACTAATCTGGCTGCCCGGCAAGCCCCAGCGATGGCTGTGCTTCCCCCTGTTTCTGTAGACTGAGATTACAAATTCCTGCTGCCAGGGCAGCTGCTTACCTGGACTCTGCAGATGAGCCTCAGGTCCCCATGTGCTTGCACAGGAAGCACTTTACTGACCACAGAACTCCCGGAGTCCGTTTGCAAACATTTGCTGCTAACGGTTTTAAATCTGATCATTTCATTTGAAAATCTAGATCTCTGTCTTCCAAATCAAGTTTTAGCTTTATTAAATAGTCAAAGCTAATGCACACACTTGGTGCAAAGCCATGTATCAGATATGGCTTATCACATAGCTAAAGACTAAATATCCACCACCTGAACCTAGAACTAAGGCATGGCCTTCATTCCTGAGCTAACACACCCATACCCAACACCTCTCTGTGTCACCAGGGAAACCTCTGCCCAGTCCCATATCTCCGAGCCTCCCAGGCACACCCTTCTAAGTATTACAGCTAACTATGCTCATGTGTTAGCATTCCTAATAACTAATTGCTAACTTAATCTTATGCTTCCTGTACCCGAAAGTTAATTTATAGAACTCATCTGTGCTATCATACGTTAGTGAAGATTACTAATTCGCGGTCTTGCATAGGGCTCTAGCGTGTGGGCTGACACGATTTAATCATCCTGGATTATACTGTTGGGCGTTCGGGTTGGTTACCTTACAGATGAATGACTGAGTAAGTATGCACATGTACCCAGCACATATGTCCTGTGCATGTGAACCTTCAGGGGTATGCTGCGAACATTCACTTTTAACAGGCACAGCCAAATAGATTTTTCAAAGATGTACCAAGTTACACTCCCACCATCAATATGTGATGGGACCCGATGCTCCAAACCGTCTCGAAACACTTGAGGCTGTCAGTCATTTCAATTTTAGCCCTTCTGGTGGGAGTGCAGTGATAACTCATTGTGATTTCAGCTTGTAATCCTCCCGATTGTTCCAGGCTCTAGCCTCACTTCATGTGTTTATCAAAATGTTGGACCGCTTTTCAACAGAATAACAGTTCGTGCCTTCTGTCTACATCGCTGCTACTTTGTGCTTCTCTTGTTGATTCTCATATCCTCTAGATGTGAGTCTTTAACCAAATGTGTTTTATAAATACCCTTCCCCCCCTTTCTGTAGCTTATGTTCTAGCTCTCTATTTTTTTTTTAGTCTTCATGCATATGTGTCTATGTATGTAGTGTGTGCGTTTGCACACATGTCTGTGTGTGAATGCATGCTTGCACATGCCACAACACACATGTGTGAATGCAGGGTCGCACATGCCACAACACACATGTGGAGGTCAGAGCACACCTATCGCTGCTGGTCCTTACCTTCCACCTAGTTAGAGACAGATTCTCTTGTTTGCTCCCACACATGCCAGGCCAGGCCACCTGACCCGAGAACGTGCAGATTCTCCTGCCTCTACCTCTCATATCACTTAGGAGCCACAGGATAACAGAATCCAGTTTCCATGTGGCTTTATGTAGGTTCCAGGGACCAAGCCTCGGGTCCTCATGTTTGCATAGCAAGTACTTTACCCACTGAGCCATCTCTCTCCACCCTCAGTTCAACCCCATCAACGGCATCGTGTGGGCAAAGCAGTAAGTGTTGGTTTTGATGTAGTCTGGTAGACCAGTTTCCAGCTTTGGATAGTTTCTAATCCTAAGGTTTTTTTCCTCTACCAGCAAACACAGTCTCTTGAATTACATTCTGGATACTTATGTGTCCACATTTAGGTTTTTAAAAAAATCCATCTGAAATCAATTGTGTATGGCATGGTTTGTATGAGGATCTGGGATCAATGTTTCCACAGAGATGCCAAATTGAAGGCATATCCATGAAAAGTTCGTTCTTTCTCCACCAATCTTCAAGGGCATCTTTGTTATATACCAAATATGGATAGTCCTGTTTCTGGCCTGTTCTGGTCCATTGCTTTCTTTCTTAGATATTATTAGTTATAATCTCTTTTTTTTTTTTTCTGGGGCAAGAAGTCTTAATACCTCCTTCTTCAACTTTATTTTGGTTGTTGCTGGACTTTTACATTTTCACATAAACTTTAGAATCAGCAGCTTGAATTTCTCTGAAGAAATAGCAACGTTGTGGGGCGTGACGGGACACACCGCGAATGCCAACATCGAAGGAGGCTGAAGCGTGAGGATTGTGAACTCCAAGCCAGCTTAAGCTGCAGGGCAAGACCCTGTCACAAATAAAGAAAATCAAATCACTTTCCCAGGGATATCATATAAATCGCCCATCACACACATCAGGTTAGGAAACTAGATAGCCTCCCAACATGCCACAACCCAGGGACGGAGCAACTAAACCAACATCCTATCTTTCTTTCAGTCATAGATTGTTATGGTTATCGTAGGGATTTTGCTAAACTTATGGGGTATTTTCCACCCTTACGTTTTGACAGTATGAAAGTCTTTATAGACTGTTATGTTTTGTTTGGTGGCTGACATATAGAAGTGTACATTTGTGTCTGTGGTGTATGCGTGGCGCATGCATGTGTAGGCATGTGTTCACACAGCAGCTGCATGAACCCGTGTGCCTGTGCTGAGACCAGAGGAGGCTGCTGGGTGTCCTGATCAATCCGTCAGTCTCTCTTATTTATTAGTATTGATTTATTCCCAGTGGCCCAGCTGTAGTCACTTAATTCTAATTGTTCCTTCAGTGTTTGGGGCAGTCTATGAAAACAACACTCATGAGCAGTGGCTGTTTTATTTCTTTCTTAAACTATTTAATAATGATCTTGCCTCCCATATTCTGTTCAGTAGCATTTTGTTTATGAAAAGCTTTAAAGGTCCCCTTCTGTCACAGACCTAGGGGAGGGGAGTAGGATGGAGGAGGGAGGGAGGGGAACAGGAAGATGCAAATGAGGGCATAACAATTGAGATGTAATCTGAATAAATTACTTAAATAAAAAAATTTTTAAAGTCAAGACACTCCTTTTTCCTCTTCTGTGGCAGTTCTGGTGATTTATGTTACTTTAAGATAATTTTTCATCTCATTTATATTTTCAGATGTCTTGTCATAGTTTGTGTACAATGCCTTCTTTTCTTTCTGGCACCCACAGGGGTGTAGTGACCGTGACATTATATCTGGCCTTGGCTGGCTCTGGGCTTGTTTGGCCTTGCCATTTCTCATGGTCTTTGGGGGGCTAGTCTCAACTTTAATGATCCAGTCTCCTGCAGATTGTGCATCTCATTACTTCCCCCCACGTTCTTTCTTTTATAATGTTTAATTTGCAGTTTTCCTAAATTTTTGGAAGAGATGCTTTGCTCATTGATTTCTATTGTTTTTCTTCTATGTTTTTTTTTATTCCTTTTTTTATTTTTTATTTTATTTTATTTTATTTTATTTTTTGAGAGCATGGCTCATGCGGCTCATGTGGTTTTCCAACTCACTCTGTCGCCAAGGAAGCCTTAGGTTCCTGAACATCCTGCCTCCAGCTCCCAGCTGCTGGGATGGCAGGTGTGCGCCAAACCTCGTTTATGCAGAGGAATAAAGCCAGAACTCTGTGAGTGCTAGGCAAACACTCTAGCAATGAAGTACATCTCCAGCCCTCTTTGGTTAATACATACTTCTTTTTAAAAAAACAACATTTTTTTTCTGAAAGGAGACTTAACTCTATCACTGTTTTCTTAGCTTAATTTAAATTTTTTTCACTTTCCACTCTTTCCTTTGTTCAGAAGCTATTGGCATTTTACTCTTTTTCTGTGGTGAACCTTAAAGGGCTCGGAGCTCTCTCTTGACACCTCACGTTATCATAATTGCTACTTGTTCTTTTCTTCCAGACCTCGGACGTTTTACCTTCTCTTATTCATCTGTTAACATGTGTGTAATTTTTCTGTGCAATTTTTTAGCTGACTGTGTTGGGGATGGGAGCCCCATGTGTAGAGGTTGGAGGGCAATGTGTGAGGGGTGTTTTCTCCTTCCAACCAGCTTGTCGGACTTGGCAGCAAAGGTCTTTACTTGCTGAGCTGTCTCAGCCTCGCCTGTGTAACTCTCATATTTATAAGCTCGGCAGTGTAGTGTTCGTGTCACTTGTGTTTTTCATCAGTCCGTATATGTTCTGTTCGCTTACATGGTTATCATTTTTATTACTTTGTATTCCATCCCGCATCTCTCAGCTTGCATCTGAATGGTTTTTTTCCCCTCGCTTGTGAATGTTACCTGTCAGTATTTCTAGGAGTGTGAGCTGCTGTCTGCAGATGCTCTTTCCTTTTATTTCTAAGAAAACATCTTCATTTTAGATTCTTTGGTTTAAGAAATAGATGTTTGTATGGGAAGGTTTATAGAGCCTACATGGCCTCATTCTGTGCTTCCCCTGACAGCCCAGCCAAAGCCAGTCCTTAAATACCAATGTCTGGTCTTGACATACTGTGTATTAAAGGAGGGTTAGCTTCCCACCATGCATCTTCCTAGCAAGACCCCTGGGAGGTTTTCAGAGGTTGGTATCATTTTTCTTTCTACATTCTATAAGATCTGGGGTGCCTATTGGGCCAGAGCTGCTTGAGAGGACAGCAGCCAGGCTGGCTCACGCATCAGAGTATCTATACAGAGAGTCAGTTTTCGGCTGTTGTGACAGACCAGGGCCAGGCTGAATTCAGGGCTGGTGACCGGGTGCCTTGGGAACACATGCTATGTCCCATGGGGCACAGAGTTCACAGCAGAGCAGATAGCAACATGTATGTGAGCAACTGTGGGATGCCACGTATGGCAACAGCAAAGCCCCAGAAGATGCAATGAAAGCCTGGACTCTGCCTTCACCTGTTCTTAAACTGTAGAGCTCAGAAGGAACCAAGAAGAGCATCACTGCTGTGGAGGAGCCTGAGCTCCAAGGAGCAGACCAGATTATTGGGATGTTTTTAAAAAGTAATGCCCTCCCAGGGCTATGGAGATGGCTGTCAGTAAAAAATGCTTGCTATGCAAAAATGAGGGCCATAGTTTAGATCCCTGATGCTTGGGTAAAGAGCAAGGTGCTGCAGAGGACCCCCTGCAACCTAGCTAAACTGGCTCGCTCCAGGTTCAGTGAGAAATCCTGTCCCTAAAAGGGGTGTCAGGGAACCATTAAAGAAGACACTTGATTTACTTGCACCAGCCAAGGACAATACAGGAGGTAAACTTTAAACCCCTTCCCAGATCTAGCCAATGGTCAGAACATTCTCCACAGCTGAGTGGAGAGTGGGATACGACTTTCTCACATACTCTGGTGCCTCACATTTGACCATGTCCCCTGGAGGGGGAGACCTGGTGGCACTCAGAGGAAGGACAGCAAGTAGCCAAGAAGAGACTTGATACCCTATGAGAATATACAGGGGGACGTAATCCCCCTCAGGAACAGTCATAGGGGAGGGGAATAATGGGAAAATGGGGGCAGGGGGAATGGGAGGATACATGGGATGGGATAAACATTGAGATGTAACAAGAATAAATTAGTAAAAAAAAAAAAAAAAAAAAAAAGAAGACACTTGATGTTAACCTCTGACCACCACACTCCCCCCCGACACACACATATACATATGCATACACAAGTTTACGTGCACTGAAAAAAATACATGGGTGCTCACAAATGCACAGTTACACATGGGTTCAGTGAACATCTGAGCATAGCTGCTTTTTACAAAACCATATGTCTTTGGGTAGAAGCCATTTTTTATGAGTTGCAGCTATGAAACCATGGCCTTGTGGCCTTCCCTGTTGGCCACTGGAGTCCTAGTTCTGATTTTTAATGTTTGCCAACATCACAACCTTGAGTGAGTGGTTGCATTTCTCTGTTGTTGCACCTCCCTTCCACCATCCTTAACGTGCAGTTATGAGTGGTACCCAGAGAGGCGTTGTGAGGACTTTCCAAAGTGATGAGCACAAAATATCCGCAGTGATGACTGGCATGCAGAAAGACCACTGAGGTGCTGTGTTTAACCCATAATGTCTTACTATCAGCATTGCTAAATGGTGTAGATGCTGACTTGTGCATCCCTGATGCATAGAGACCTATGTATTCTTATTCATATTCTGCATCCTTAAAGTTTTTTCTTTTTTTTTTTTTAAATACTTGCTTATTTTAGTAGGCGTTTGTGGTGTGCACATGCCACCGCACACATGTAGAAGTCAGAGGACAACATACGGGAATCACTTCTCTCTTTCCACCGGGCTGATCTCGCATCAAACTCCCAGCTATTAAGCATGGTGCTAAGTGCCCTAAGCCACCATGTCTGCCTCCTTATTTGAAGTTCTACAGTTTACACCACAGATACTGGTGGATGCCACCTTTTCTCCCGGGCATCTTTTTCACTAGCATGACCTTCTCAGTCCTTAAGATTTGGGGTGTTCTCACCCCAATCCTCCAAGATTCAGTGCCTTTGCTGTTCCTGGAGTATAGAACTGATGAGAGTTTGGCTTTCCATGCAGTGGGTGTCCTTGTGGCTGGTGGTTTTAGCCGCAGTCCTCTGCAGAACTCTTACTATGGGTTCTGGGTGGAGATACAACATGGTGACTAGAGCTTTCCGGTGGGTGTGTGAGAGGTGGTGGGGATTTGAAGTCGCGATAAAATAGAAGCAGCATTTTGAAGACTGAGGTTGGACAAACATGGCCTCCATTCCCCTGTGACCCCAGCCCTCCGAGGCTGAGTGAGCAGAAGCTTGAACTCAAGGCCAGCCTGGACTACATGGCCAGACCTTACTTTACAGAAAGGAATGGAAAATCATGAGGTTGTACATTTGGACACATATGCTTCGCCCCCGTGTTTACGAATTGAAATGATGGGCTCAGCTGGTTGAGCACTTGCGATCGTAAGGAGCTTAATCCAGTCTGCAGGACCCATGTGAAAATCCAGGCATGGTGTGGCATGTTAATAACTGCCCTCCATCAAGGGAGGCAGAGCCAAGAGGCTCACTGACTAGCTATAGCCTAGCCTCATCAGTGAGTGGCAGGCCCCAGAGCAGACCTCGTCTCAAAAAAAAAAAAAAAAAAAAAAAGATAATAATAATAAGATGGGCATCTCCTTCCTGTTCAAATGATACCCGAGACTGCCCTCTGCCTTCTACCTACACGTGTACAAACATGCACATAAACGCATGCGTGAAATACACAGATTAATTAATTTCAAAGCGGCAACACCTAGACATGTTTCTCCCTGGGTAAAGCTAGCTAATGTGAACTGAATATTGGCAGGGGCAAGAGTGTTCTCTCCGCTGCAGTCCTGGCAATTGAGCCCAGGGCCTCACGCACGGCTGACAAACGCTCTACAGCTGAGTTACATTCCCAGCCCACCTGTGGCCAGTTCTTACCGATCCATCTTTCTTTAACCCTACACTTGCACCTCTTCAAGCCTGGAAAGAAATGTGACCTATCAGAAAAGGCCCTGGAGAGGTGGGTGTGTTGTCATAAGGGGGTCCTTCTCCTGATTTGAGCATCATCTCCACAGTGAAAGGCTGGAGGCCATGCCTGTCTGTTCTGCCTCTCAGTGTCACTGGACGAATAGGATCTAGAGCCAGGGAGGACTAGGCTTTGATGGTCAGCCATGGGAAGTAAGGGGTTCCTGGTGACTGATGGGTCCTCCTTTGTGCCATAGTCAACTAAGTGGAGATGACTAAAATGGGACCAGGTTCTAAGGGGGAAGGAAATCTTTGAATCCCTGGATGTGCTGAGTATAGGTGGAGAGAGAATGGAGCATGGTGGGAAAGCACACAGGACAGACACGCGAAGGGCCGCAGATGGCACCCAGTGGTAGGATGCTAGCCTATCAAGTCCAAGGCTCTGGGCTCCATTCCCGGCACTGAAAGATTCAGAAGCAGTAGTGGCCTTGTTGATGGCCTCCTGAGGGAGTTTTGGAACCATGAGACTTTGAAGATGATGTGATTGGTCACCCGCATATTATAGATGAGACAATGTGGGCAAACGGTACTTGGCCCTTGGGAGTCAGGCTTGCATCTAAGTCCCTGCAAGCTGAAGCTTTGTGCAAGTTACTCTCCCGCAGCTTGTATCTCTTCAGGTGTAAACGGATTGTTGGACTATGTCCTGTAATTCACTGTGAAGATTTCGTTAAGATGGTGTGTGTGAGCTGGGCACAGTGGCACATGCCTATAACCCTGGCATTCAGGGAGGTAGAGGCAGGCAGATCTCTGTGAGTTCAAGGCCAGCCTGGTCTACAACGTGAGTCAAGGATACCAGGATACCCAAAGCTGCAGAGAAACTCTGTCTCAGGAAAGCAGATAGATGATAGACAGAGATAGGTAAATGATAGATAGATGAATGTGTTAAGTACCCCAATAGCCTAGCATCCACCACATGGTATCTGCAGCTCTTAACACAAACAAGGTTAGTGAAACCACTGGCCAAACAGGATACAGGAAAGAAAGCAAGACAGATGATGGCTGGTAGATACTTCCTCAGAAGAAAGGAGCCTTTCATAAACCATAAGAGGCTACCTTCCCTCCCTTCTGCACCATTAGTCCTTGCCCACCTCAATCAACTCCCAGCATTCCCTGCAAGCTTTGTCCCATAGCAACCTCACATGGTGGAATCCATAACAAGTTCCCATAGGTGGTGTCAGCACGGAGAAACACCTGTGGTTAGGCCCCTGTATATTTCCTCTTTCTAAATCCCTAAATATTAGCCCTCTTTCTTCAACTGAATAGGAGAATTCTTGGTCTCAAGGAACAGTGACTTATTTTGGGTTCTCGCTACCTTGTGTACCTCTGTTCACGCTGCATCTGAATTTCAAGGCAGGAATGCAGCAGCTACCCCTGGGCACAGGAAGGCTGGCATGAATTAGTATTCCTGCAGCCAGACCTCCTTTGGGGACTAAACTCTTTTTCTTTTCTTCTCCCAATAAAATTTTCTGTTCCAGTGAGCACTTTCTCAGCCAGTCCTTTCCTAATGTGATTCTGTTTGACTCACACCAGACAGCCCCTGCAAGGGGACAGCACCGAAGCAAGCGCTTCAGTGGCTGAGGATGGTGTGCTGGCGGGAGAAGTTCTAGAAGGATCTTCAAACACAGACAGCACACATTTAGCCGAAGTGACTGACAGAGTGCCTCTCCCCCTCTGCATTTCCAGCCCATTAGTCTTCTTTGTCTTCTGCAAAAAGGACACCTCCCTCCACACATCAGGTTCCTGAAAGATCAGTGCGTGCACACCAGACACACCTACGCACACGACGTGATGGGCACCAGTTTGGATCTAGGGAGAATAGTCAGTGTTTTGTTCCTAGGCTCCGAGCCCCTGCCTTCCTTCTCCTCCTCTCTCTCTCCCTCTACTTCTTTGTTGTCTTTCTGCTTTTCCCAGAAACTGCCTCTTTTTCTTGCTGTTAGTCACCATGGACTCTCAACCCCTTCAGTGTTACAGGCAGCTGAGAGCTTTTACACAGTCTTCATTCCTTAGCGCCGGGAAGCCTGTGAGCCAAAAAAGACGCTGGGTGTCATCAGCCACTCACTTTGTTCTTAGAAAATATTCACCGTGGTCTACCTTTCCCCATCCAACCCTGTAGCCTTGAGCCTCCCCACAGGAGAGGCCATCACCACCTAGGTCTCCCCACTGTAGGCAGACGCACCCCTCTCCTATGTAGCGTGAATTTACCACCTGTCACTCCCCCACAGGTGCATATGAATATTTTCAAGTAAAGAAACTGGGTGATCTTGTTACTCACTCAACATCATGCGTCTAGGAACTTGCAGAGCTCATTTCAAGCCTGTTCCCTTGACCCCTCAGCAAGGCTGACATCTCCCCTTTCTTAAGGGCACCACTACAATTCATTACAACAAATTCTGAAAAGTACACCTTGATTGATAAGGAGTAAAACTGCAGTTAAGAATGTAAGCTTCTTGGTTGATAACCCATCCTGCCACCAGAAAGCAGGAGAAAAAAACAAGGTGAACACGTTGGGCTATGGCAATGGCTCAGTGATTAAGAGTGCTTGCTGCTCTTGCAGAAGGTCCAGTTCAGTTCCCAGCATCCATGCCAGGCAGCTCACAACTGACTGCCTATCAGGTGTCAGATTTCTGACTCTATCTTCTGGTGTCCATGGGCACTGTACAAACACACACAGACACACAAATAAACACACACACACACACACACACACACACACACACACACTACAATGGGCATACACCTAAATTAAAAAGCAAAATAAATGTAGCAAAGCAAACAAAAACCCAAGTTGATCTGTGCCTGATAAAAGCTGCATGAGGGGCCCAGTTACTTAGACTGAGGAATGAAGTAGGAATCATCATTCAAGATTCAGACAGGACCCAGTAGCCAGTGGAAAAACCTCTAAACAGCCTGAAGAGTCCCTCAGATAAGGCATCGGGTTCTCCAGACACCTCAAGTGGGTTTACAGTTATTACCACTCACAATTTAGAATCATCCTTACGCTGGAGCTGAACTTTTCCACATCCCACTTTAAAGTGACAGTCAACTGTCTGGAACTGCTGCTTAGAATTCTAGTTTGGAGACTCAGCAAGGAGCCTTTGGTTGCTGTGTCCATTGTGGGTGGAACAGCATCCAGCACATACTTAGGGCTTTATCCATTGTCACTCAATGAAATAATGGTAAATTTGCATCAAGAAATCTACCAACCAGTAACGGCTAAATACCTACCAACCCAGGCACAGTGATGGTTCCTGCACACGAAGAGTTTATAATCTCAATTTTGAAATCTCTACCACTGTCTTAAAGGCTGCCATCATTAAAGACTTTCCTCATGCAGAAGTTATGCTTGTTTCTCTTTGGTTCTGTCATCTCCATACCTGTAGCAATCTCAAGATGTGCCATGGCTGATCTCCAAGCCCAGATGTAGAAATAGGTACTCAAAGACACTTAAGTCCTTCCCCAAAGTCAGAGCCAGAAGCTGGCACATTTGAGCTTAGGTCTCTACATTAGTCAGGGTTCTCTAGAGGAACAGGAATGGTGGGATAGATATATAGTAAAAGGAGATGTAGATACATTGGATTGGCTTACGCAGTACAGTCTGGACAGTCCAACATGGATATCTCCCACCAGAAAGCAAAGGACCTAGTAGCTGCTCAGTCTACAAGGCTGGATGTCTCAGCAGTTCCAATCTTTTGCCAAAAGCCCAAGAAAAGTCCTAGTGAGCTGATGGTCTTCAGTCCACATCGCAAGCTCAAAGCTGGGCCTAATATCTTCAAAAGACATCAGCAGCAGCAGCAGCGGGGGAGGTAAACTGACTCACCAGTGAGTTTGAAGGCCATCAGGCTGACAGTTTCTGTTATCTAGGCTGCCACTGGAGGGTACTGCCCACATTTAGGATGGGTCTTCCAATTTCAAGCCCATCAGCCTGCCTGGAGTTAGTTCCAGTCAGGTCTGCAACCCAAAAGAGCCATCACAACCTGTCTGACTCTAGAAGCTAGAAGCGGTAGTCCCGATGCACTCTCGCCTTTCCTAGAGATCACCATTTGTGGGCACAGAGCATGGGCAGCGTTAGAGGACCAAGGTAGGAACAGAAGGAGCAATGCTGGTGGCTGCCTCTCAGCATCCCTCTCCCAGTCTCAGATCTTCCCCCTACTCGTCCACCACTTTCATAGGATTTTTGTAGGGCCCTGATTTGGTGACACTTTTTCCTGAAAGGCTTTCCAAACATTAGACAGTTGGGTCTGTCACTCACTCCTTTCTGTTCATCTCTCTGTCATTCTTGCTCTCTCACTCTCCCCGTATTTCCTGTCTGGTACAGCATCTCTCACTCTATATCCCAGCCACTGTCCTTTCCACACTCTCATCCTTGAGTTCCACCTGGAGAAGCCTTTTATCTTCCCAAGGCCACGCCCAGTACCGGCTTCAATAAATATAGAATAAATGAATTGAAGGTGAAACAATGTCACTTGATAGATCCAATCAGAGCAGAGTTCTAAGAAGTGAATACTGGTTGAAACTTCAGAGAAGGGGTCTTTTAAAAGGTTGAATTAGGAGCCATGAACTTAGTATAGTTCCTGTGCCTGGACCCTGGGCCTTGCTCTGGGAATCGCTTACACTCTGAGCCCCCCTCCACTTTCTTACCTATGAAACTGACCCATGTTTCTGTAAGGAGGTATCATGTGTAGACTTAATCTCAGTGACGTATCATTAGCCAGTTATCCTACACTCCCGTGATGGGCAATTTGGTCCATGGTACCCATCACAAGAAACAAATATACAACAACAACAACCTAAATAACTTAAAGTTGAATCTTTAGTCTGTGTGTATTCATTTATTCAGAGCATAGAAATCTGGAACGGTGGGGTTGGGGCTGCGGGGGGAGGAGGGGAGGGGAGTCCGCCTCCATAAGCCAGCTCTCATTATCATATTTTGTAGGAAACCGGAATAAAGGCAATAACTCTATTCCAAGTTTAGTCTCATCCCTCTGGCCAGGCAGTTGGTTGGCTTTGTTTCTGAAATTCCACTGCTTCCTTCATTATCACTTCTGTCCGTGTAATTGAAGATGCTTCCACTAGAGTCTCAGAGCCTTGAGCTGCTCCCAAGCTGCCATTTGGATGACAGGCAGACCAAAGGTTAACTCTAAACAAACAAAGCCTTAGCCGTGCATACGTGCTGGGCTAGTCACAATGGGTTCCTGTAAGTTTCTTTCTGAGAAGGAAATACAAGTGAGGTCTTACCATGTAGTATATAAATAAAATGGCCTGGTCTAACTCTGGTTCTTAGGGCACTGACATGAAGGGTGTTTAGGAAGCCAGCAAAATGCTCTGTCCTTTGGAGATAGTCAAGTCTTGCCTCAGACATGGCTGCCACTTGTCCTTTTATTACCACTATTAGGGACAGTTGGGAGAGCAAGGCATTCCACACAAGTTATTTATAGTAAAGGTACAGGAACACAAAGAGATCTCTTGCCCTTAGGGGCAAATACAGTAGATAATCCATGGCATTCCCGAAGGAAGATAGGTTAAGCAATACTCCTTCAAACAGAGGAAGCTCGGTGAGTTGGTAACATAATGCTTAATTCCAACTTGCAAAGCAAAATATCAAAATAAAGAGCCCAATGTGTGTGTCATGCCTGTGTCCTTCCCCTAAACATGCCAGCATGACTGCGTGACAGCTGCCATTTTGTTCTCAGGAAGCGTCTGTCATTTTTTTTTTCCCCCACTGACAGCTTGGGCTTCTTCAGGGGAGGGGTGGCTGATGAGCTATCCTGTTTATCTGGGAGCCTGGCACTGCTTGGTTCAGATTCCAGACATCGAGTCTAAGGCTGGGCATCCTAAATATAGTCAGAGAAAGGCTGACTCCCACGACTGTGATGAGATAAGGCAGATGTCCTGATCTGAGCACCCCCAATGGGCTCCTCGCCTCTTATCTTTGTGCCGCTAACTACAGTCAGTCCATATGACTCTGAGGAGGAACCAGCTGCAGGATTCTCAGAGGAGAGCATTCCTATCTCCTCCTGTGGGGCTTCACGACTGATTTCAGTGCTTTTCCCTGTTACTTAAGTTTTCTGTCCTTTCTACCATTTTCCTTCTGAGGAAGCTCGTGTTTCTACCAACTTAAGGTGGGTCTCACTTTCCGCTCCTCAAACTCACATGCGCACTGTGCTCCAGCCTCCCCAGTCTTGCTCCAACTGCGTGTTCAATTTGCAGTGCCTACTCCCTATTACGATCATCAGGAGAGGCTGAGTGTGTGTGGAGCGCGGTCGGAACTGGCTGCAAAATAACATGGAATTCTTTGGTCCCCTGTGTGTTTGTGCTGGTTGATCTTAGTGACTGTCAACTTAATAGGATTTAAAAATCACCACGGAACAACCTCTGGGCATGGATGTGAGGGAGCTTCTAGATTAAGTTAATTGATGTGGAAAGATCCACCGTAAATGTGCAGGGCACCGGGCCACCGCCTGGGGTCCTACTTGCATCGGTTCTCTGCTTCCTGACTTCAAACCGGATGTAACCAGCTTGACAGTCCCCTTGCCAGGACTTTGCCACCTCAGTGATCTGCACCCTTGAACGGTGAACCACAGAAAGCCCTTCCTTCCTCTAGTTTGTCACAGTAACATATCTGGTAACTAATACGGCTGCTCTCCTAGGCTGCAATGCATCCCTAGCATGCAAGGGATGATGCTTTCAGTTTCAAATTTGCCGCGATGTGGTTGGTCCCTTTCTCAGGGGTGGAAATAAATAGGCTAGATATCTCTATGGAGAGAGGGGTGGGGGCTTTATCTGGTATTTAAAGTTTCTAATAATAGATATAGTTTGCCTGATAGCCAACATATAACTCTATTTAAGCAGCTACTAAAACTTTGACCATGTAGTGCAGAATAAGAAGTTCTCTATAAGCCAGATGAAAGAATCACAGGCACTCTGCAGCATTCAGGCAAAAGCACGCCCGACAGGATGGTCCTGTAGCTGTGAGCTGAGTGATTCACAAGGTTGGGTTGCTGAACCTGTTACCACAGGTTTGAAAGCAGCAGGTGGCCAGAGACTAGAGGGAGGCAGTGGCTGCTGGCAAAGGGAGGAAAAACAGCTGACTGGAGAGAGGGCCCCACAGAGAGCACAGCCTTGTCCTTAGCAGGCTTTCTGCAGACCAAAACAAACACATCGCCTCACTACCCGAGGAGTCCATTGGGAGCCCTGATCTACTTCAGTGCCTATGCTGGTGATGACCGACCAGTTATTCTCTGTTTACAATGGGCTACAATCTACTCCAGGACACTAAAGAGAACAGGGAAAATGTTCAAAACATAACACAGTGCTGGGCTTTTCAACTGTTTATCACCTGCAGTAGGACCACATTCAACCATGGAGAAGTTGCATGTATTTGCCTCTTTCCATAAGATCCGGGCATGCATGGCAATTATTAGGAGGTTCTCCCCACTTAAAAAAAAATAGTTAAAATTCTTAAGCTACTTATAAGAGAAATCATTGAGGATCTTCTCAAGGATCCCATTTCCTGCTGGTGCTAAAGAGGGAGGTATTTCAGGAAGCTGACCTCATAAAATTCACATGACTGTCTGTCGTTCTGTGCAGCTTAGACTGCACCCAGTGAAGACCTCAGGCCAGGGCAGCTGATGCGATTGTGGTCTGAGATGTAGTTTGGCATAAATTGTTTTTCCCTTTTGCTGTGAACTTGTGGCTTGAGAAGTTCATGCAGCCTGTGTGTTTTTCTCGTGGGGCTTTGGTACTTATGGGTCATTAGATAGAATGAAGCTTGAGGTGGGAGACTCACCAGAACCCTCTAAGCTCATCTTTGTGCCTAATTTGCTTGAGCACTTTTGTTGTGTCAAGCCAGTCACCTAGAATGGAGACATCTGATGGCCTCACTCACTTTTGGAAGACTAGTTTATGGCATCTTCTCTGGGGTTACACTTCCTTGAGAATGGAACTCCAAAAACTTCTGGATAGGGATCAGATGGGCTTTGTGAACACTGACAAGGCGGGGGGGGGGGGGGGGGGTAGCCAGACTTCAACAGTGCCAATGATCCTGCGACAAGGAAGAATTTCACAAAGTGAAATGCCAGTGTTAATTGTCAACTTGGAAGAATCTAGAATCATCTG
The DNA here is from genome assembly GCF_903995435.1 of Acomys russatus. Classification (NCBI taxonomy): domain Eukaryota; kingdom Metazoa; phylum Chordata; class Mammalia; order Rodentia; family Muridae; genus Acomys; species Acomys russatus. The sequence continues at coordinate 38,027,188 of NC_067161.1, forward strand.
TTAGATGGGCCTCTGGGAATGTGGGGGGGGGGATTATTATCACTGCATTAATTGAGATGGGAAGACTGCCCATTGCAGGTGGCACCATGCCCTGCTTGGGATCCTGGACTTTATAATTGGAGAGACAGAGCTGAGCAGCCACATCCATCCACCGTCCCCTGCTTCCTGGCTGCAGATGTAACGAGCTACCTCAGAGTCCTGTTGCTTTGACTGTTCCACCATGGTGGATATACTCAAACTGTGACCCAGAATAAACCCTTTCTCCCTTAAGTTGCTTTTGTCAGAGATTTTTTAATCACAGCGACAGACATGAAACTAAAGCATCCACAGACTATGGAAAATATAGATGAGAGTTAGGCACAGTGGCAGTCTACTACATGCCACAGGCAGGGAGTATCAGCCATGTGTTTCAAGTGGCAAAAAGGAATGTGGATCTTTATCTCCTTAAAAAAATTTTTAAGGAAAAAAAGATAAAGAGGATTGAGTCTGGAGTGGGAAATGCTCTATGTGTGGGATCCATATGTGTGCCCTCTCTGGGCTTTTAAAACCTGAGGCACACCAGGGGACCACTGACAACACCCTCTTCAGAGTGGAAGAACCAGAGTTGGTTCTGCATCTGGTGTAGCCTCTATGTGATCTGAGAGCAGCCCCTCCCTCTGCCCCTCACCCGCTGTATCCTAACCCTTATCCCCATCTCACAGCATCCCTAGTAAGGGAATTTATACTAAGTCTCTCTGGCTTCTGCCTCTCCTGGCATTCTAGGTCTCTGTAACAAATGGAAATAGGAACTTTATTACTATATAATATGTAACAAAGTACACAACTGAGTGACTGATGAATTCTGGTTCATTTAAGATCCAAAGACCTGAGTGTGTGTGTGTGTGTGTGTGTGTGTGTGTGTGTGTGTGTGTAGCCTCTGGCAATGGGGAGTGATACAAGACACTTGGGACATTTGCCCTAGGAGAGGGGAGATCTTATCTCCTGTTGTTACAAATGAGCCTGAGCTGAGCGCATTAGGAACCAGTGAATCTGTGCTGGCTTGATCTACAATGTACATCTGTACCTGATATCTTTTCTTTCCTAGAACTTTTACTCTGAAAGAGTTCCCTGACTCTGTCACGTGTTCTCTTCCAAAGGCCCAAGATTTTGCCCACCGCTACCTGTACTTGGCTCAATTGCTCAAAATAACCCACTGGGGTTCTTGACCAGATGGCTAAATCAGGAAGTGCTGTGCCAACCATCTTCTGTGGCCATTGGTATTCTTCACAGAGCTATAGGTTGGTAGTAGGGAGTGGCACCTGCCCAGCCTACTTTTTATGTCTGTGATAAGCCCCACAGCCAAAAACAAACTTGCAGAAGAAAGGGTTTGTTTCATCTTCCAACTCCCGGCTCACAGCCCATCACTGAAGGAAGTTGGGGCAGGAACTCAGGTGGGTACCTGGATCCAGGAACTGATGCAGAGACCACGGAGGAGTGCTGCTTTCTGGCCTTCTCCCCATGGCTTGCTCACCTTCCTTCCTTATACAACCCAGAGCCACCTGCTCAGGGGTAACACTGTACACAGTGAGTTGGGTACCCCCCACATCAACCATTATCTAAGAAAAGTCTCCACAAGCTTGTTCAGTCTGAGAGAAGCGATGTCCCAAATTGAGCCCCACTCCTTTCCCAGATGACAAACTTGTGCCATCATGACAAAAATCAATCAGCAAAATGTCCTGAAGCCAAACAACACGGTGGCAGTGGACAAAAAGGAGCCCTAATATGAATTCCTATAGGCGTATATAAATTGGGTACAGACAGCTTTCTCTGCCCAGTGGTTTCCTTTCCATAATCCAACCCAACCATGGACCAAAAACATTTAGAAAAAAAAAATGACACCTCTACCGAACATTCTCTCTTCTCTTGTCATTATGACACACAGTACACCGTGACAACTATGAACGTAGTATTTACATTGTGTTGGTGACAGGTAATCTAGAGGTGACTTACAAGGATGTGAAGAGATCTGTCTGGGTCATATGCAAACGCCATGGTATGTATACCAAGAACCTGGACATTCATGGATTTGGGAAACTGTAGGGCAACTTGGAGACAATCCTATGAGGATGCCAAGGAGCAACTGGGCACGTTGGCTTTTAGGAAAGACTCCAAAGCTTCCCTGAGGAAAATGCTCCAGAGTTCTATCAGGTAGCCATAATCTTTTCTTTGTGGTGTTTCCATGTTTAAAAAAAAAAAAAAAAAAAAAATCCGTAACCCATAACCATCTGAAAGTAAAATAGCTCAGAACATTAAGGAGGCTCAAAGTCCAAACTAACACTCGCTTCACAGTGCACAGAGAATAACAAGCAGGGAGAGCTGCAGTGGATGAAGAATTCTGAGACCTGGGTTGCTCTGCTATGGTCCTGCTCCTTGAAGCTGGGCACCTCTCCAGCCCCTATGGCTTTGTCATTCAAACCATGCTAATCCCTGTCTGCTTCTCCCAAAGCAGCTATTAAAAGAATCCTATGTGATAACATTGGAAAAAAAATGAAGTACACTGCAGAAGTATAATATTAACTGTGAGATATTAAAGTCTCAAGTCATTTCTCTGGTTGTCAACTGAGAAAGAGGGGAAATCGCGAGTTCTGTCAGCAGCATTCGGAAGAGTCTCTGCTCCTTCGATTCCTTTAGCAGGGTGCTGCAGCTGATGCTTCCTGTAAATTTCCTTGACTTTAATGAGAACTGACTACAAGCACACCATACAGGATTCAGAAGGAAATCACGGCCAGCCTAGGAGCTGCTGAGTACAAGCGTTCTGCTCCCGGGACGTGGTGGCTTCTCTCAGGTCACTACGGCATCCCTGGTGGCCCTCAATGACTAGTCCTGCAGCAGCAGCAGCAGCCTCAAGATCTTCTGGAAAGATATCAGGAATGCAGTTCTCAAGCCTCACATCTCACCGACTTAGAGGCTCTACAGGCAGGAGTTGGCCAGCTAGCCGGGTTCTAGCAAGCCTCCTTGGAGTGCTAGACCTGTGTTCATGTTCATGTGTATGTTCTAGCACATATGCGCATTTGTGAGCATGTGAAAAGGAGATGTGGACAGCCCCAGGAATCACTCTTTACCTTGGATTTTTGAGACAAAGTCTCTCACTGGGCTGGATCGCACCACATAGGCTAGGCTGGCTGGCCAGCAAGCACCAGTGAGCCTTCTATCTAGGCCTCCCCAGCACTGGGGCTCCTAGCCACATACTGACACATCCAGTTTTTTTGTTTTGTTTTGTTTTGTTGTTTTTTTTTTTTTTTTTAAGAAATGGATTTTGGCCATCCACGGCACTCAGTGCTTCATAGCCAGGACTTCGGTGCTGAGCCGGCCCCTCAGCTCTCCCAAGGGAATCCTCGCAGCCTGACAACTCACGTGTGAGAACCATGGCCAGAAGGCATCTCCTAGACTATGACTTCGAATGTACTTTTTTTTTAATACTTTATTTTTCATTCTCTATACATGCTTGGAGTGAGGGGGTACAAGTGTCTATAGGGGCCAGGAAAGAGCACCAGATCCACTGAAGCAGGTGATTGGAAGTTGTCTCATGTAAGTAGCCAGCTCAGGTCCTCTCTAAAAGTAGTACTTGCTTTCAACTACTGATACATCTGTTCAGCTCCAAATTTGCATATTCTTTAAAAACAACAACAACAATAGCAACAGCAACAACAGGCCCCTAATTCCAAGAGAACCTTGCACAAAGCCAACCATGGACTCATGGACAACAGTGTTAGCCAGCACAGTAGATGTGGCCCAAAAAGTAATGATGCAGGTCTAAAGTTAATATTTTTTATTTTTTATTATCATTTATTTTTATTTTTTATGGACACACAGTGTGTGTGTGCACATGTGTAAAGGTGCTCGTGGAGACCCAAAGAGGCCATTGGATGCCCAGGACCTGATGTTACAGGCGAGTATGAGCTGTCCAGTGGGGGCGCTCAGGGCTGAACCCAAGTTTTCTGTAAGAGCAGTGGGAACTCTTAACTGCTGAGCCATCCCTCCAGACCCTCAAGTTAAGATTGTTAAGGCTGATTTAAGAAAAAAAAAAACAGAGCATGGTCTGTCTCCAGCAAGGCAGCCTTCTCAAAACAGTATAGAAGCCTGTATGAGCCTCAGCTGTTAGAGGGCACCAGCAGGGCCAGGATCACCCACACATGATGCACACAAGCTGCCTCCATGGCAAGCTCTTTCCTCAGCTCTGACATTAAGGACCATGATGATGAAAGTGAAATAAAAATTGTGATTATAGAGCATTCAAACATGGCTTTAAAGTGACCCTCCCATGCTAATGTTATCAGCTTCTTTCCTCCTTTTCTTTACTATTTATCCTATTTACTACGCCATGTCTTTGCAGGGCTCTGGTAATAAAATTGTGGACATAGTCACATCCCTTTATTTAGAGAGACCATACTTGGATAGGAGGAAAAAATAAGGGAGGGGAGCCTCTTCCTGCTTGAGATCAGGTTGCTTTCAGAAGAGCAAATAGCACAAATATTCTCTCTGTGGAGGAAAAGTCCCTAGATGCAGCCTTTGAAGAAGCAGGAGAATTGGTCATTGTAGTTTGGGGAAACTGAGGTTCTCGTTGCTTGTGTTACTGCACTTCAGGTCACACAGCTGGTCCATGGGTGGTCTGGAATTAGAATCCAGGCCATTCCAGTCTCAAAGCCCTTGTTTTATAACCATCAAGTGTAGAGCAGAAAGTATGTTTCAACAATACTGTCAGTTATGATAAATTGGTCACGGCTTCTAAAGATGCTGATGGCAAGGGTTCTGCCAGCTTGACTGGACTCATCTGGAAAGAATCCCACAGCCGGTCAGCGATGTCGGGTCAGTCTCGGGTGCCAAAGGGGGAGGACCAGCATCAGGCACGTGCTGAGCTGGCACAGCAGAGCACAGCCTCTGGGACTCAGCTACAAGAGCCTCCGACTAACTTTCCCTAACCCACAATTGCAAGGGGCTCAGCTCTACAGCACCAGTGGACACTTGTCATGTGTTGGTGAGAGGCCACAAGAGACAGCTCAGTATAAGGCAGGCAAGACAGAGAATAAGTTTCCTTTGAAAAACTTAAACAGTGGCAAACAACAACAAACAGCAATTGATTTTTATAAATTCATGAAACTTTACAATATTTTGGCCAACTCGAATTTGCACTCCGCTTCTGCTATTTCCACTGATGTGGAAAGTGAGACTATAAGAGAAAGTGACATTGTTTTGAAAGTGGTAGTGCCACAGTGTCTTTTTCTGTTAGCCGTGACAAAATACCTGAGCAAAGTAACTCATGGGAGAAGAGTTTATCTTAACTCACAGTTCCAGGTTTAGTTCTTGGTTTGGAGAAAGTTAAAGGAGCAGAAACTTGAAGCAGTCAAAATCTGAGAGAGAATGGATGCATATTTGCTGTGTTTAGCTCACTTTCTCTGCTCGTACACAGTCCAGGAATCTCTGCCTGGGGAATAGTGCTGCCCACAGTAGAAAGATCGGCCAATTCCGTTAACATAATCAAAACAACCTTTCACAGACATGCCCACAAGCCAGCATGATCCAGATCAGTGGTTCTCAACTTTCCTACCACTGTAACCTTTAATACAGTTCCTCCTGTTGGGGTGACTCCAACCATAAAATTATTTCTTTTGCTACTTCATAACTGTAATTTAGCTACGGTTATGAATCACAGTGTAAATCTATGTGTTTTCTGATAGTCTTAGGTGACCCCTATGGAAAGGTTGTTTGACCCCAAAAGGGGTTCATGACCCACAGGTTGAGAATCACTGACAGTGTCTCTTTGAAACTCTTTACCCACTGAGCCTAAAGTGTGTCAAGTTGACAGTTAAAAATGTCGCAGGTGGGATCCATACATACATGCACCCACTATGCTCCTCTTCGGAATAGCTGGGCAGCCAGCACCAACCTGGATGGAAGAGGATGACTCCAGAAGGAGATGCCACATGACGATGCTCCCATGCTGGTCTGTGGTGTGATGTCAGGCATGCTCTCCGCAGCTCATCAGATACAGCCCTTCCCATGGTGCATTGTTAGACCAGGAGACAGACTTCTGTCATAGTGACAATGCTCACCTAGAAACCAGCAAGGAAACAGATTCCACCAAGCTAGCCAGTGTCTGGAAATAGTTTCTGGGCAAAATTTCCTTTGCCCAAAGTTTCCTTCTTTTCTCCTCACCTCCCTGTCACGTCGGTCTGTTCTAAGTGTCTGTCACCTGAGCTATTTGACAAGATGGTTGCTTTGTTCTGCTTTCTGTACCTACTCATTTGGGGTTGAGTAAGCCTCTGCCCTAGACATGAGAGGAACATCGCACACAGCATAGTCCTGCGTCACTCTGGGGATGTGGCAAGGCCAGGTCCCTCGTGGTCAGTAAGTCCCTTTGTAAGTTAGAGTGGCGTTGTGATTGGCCCTCAGTAATTCTCACACCACCATTACCACTTCTTTTTTTTTTTTTTTTTTTCTCCTTTTCTCCATTACCTACTTGCTCATAATTGTTTCCTGTTGCCCACTTGAAGGCTTTACAGGAGTCTCCTACTTGCCTTCAGCTGTCAGCTTGATACAGCCCAGAGAATTCCATGGAATTTCAGCTAGGATTGTTGTAGTCAGATTGGCCCGAAGGCATGTCTTTGAGACATTTTCTCAATTGATGACTGAGGCAAGAGAGTGCAGGCCACTGCGGATGGTACCATCCCTGGGCAGGTAGGCCTAAGTAGGAAAAGAAAGTGAGGTAAGAAAGCCAGTAAACAGTATTCCTTCATGATTCCTTTGATTCCGGCTTGAGTTCCTACCTGACTTCTTTTAGTAATGGACTATGACCTGGAAGTGTAAACTAACCAAGTAAGCCCTTTGGTTGCTTTTGGCCACAGTGTTTATCGCAACACAAGGAAAAACCAGAGGAAACAGAAGAGGGTGTGGCCACCTTGAGACTTACTGACCTCATCTTAATTTGGAAAGCAATACTTGACAGTTCTAAGGATTGGAACATGCCTCTCTGGTCATGTCCACAGACCAGCAGAAAAAACATCCATGATTCTGTCTTCCCTGGAAACACAACTGGGAGCTCCACCAAGAGAGAGAAGACAATAGCAGTGCATTGAAGAGGCTCTGACACAGGGCCACAGGAGGACTTCACTTTCATTCAGTGCAGATAGTGACAAGAAGGCATGGAGTAATGGTGTCTGTGTCCATCTTCTGAACACAGACCCCATAGGAAGATGATGCGCTTCATCCGTGGCTGGAGGACTCCAAGTTAAGCTGCATGAAAGATGCAGAGACTTGCTTCATGGTTATATTCAATGTTTACACTGGGGTTTAGTGGGGCACCCGCTCTTTCCATGCAGAAGAGAACTCCCACGTCAGAAGGTGGCTTTGTCATCTGGGCAGCTTATCTGCTTTCTCCACCCCTGCTAGGTAGCTAGATCTGTGCCCCAGGACCACAGCTATGTATTGAGCAGTACCAGTGTTGAACCTTAGGCCTGTGCTGTGCTTCATCCCACCTGCTCTTTTTCTTCTGTTATGGGAACTCTATTCTATTCTACAGAGTGAGATATGGCTTCCCAATTTAGAGGGCAGGGGAGAAGCCCAAGGCCGTGGGCAAATCCTACTGAGATTTGATGCCTCCTCCAACTTCAGCCATGAACAGTATGAGTGACTTTGAAGAGTCACTCTTTTCTTGTCCCAGCATTTGCAACTTCCAGTGGTTTAGAACTGGCTAGTTTCCAAGGAGCCTTGCCAGCTCGGACATGCTGAGCCTCTGTGGGGAATGGGATTCTGGGTGGAACTGTATAGATTGCAAGCACCATTTGCAGCTGACTTGACTCCCTGTTCAGCATCAAGCACCTAGAGGGGCTCTGCGGGCAATGTGCTTGTCCTAGAACTCTGCCCCCACAGCACTCACTGTGCAGGGAGAGTGGGTTGAGGGAAACGGTTTGCAGACATTCCAGTGCACGGCAGCACGCTCTGTGTGCTCTCGGCAAAGTACAAATGATTACAGGGTCTGAAACAGATAGAAATAATGTTTATGAAAAGTCAGAATAAGACTTCATAGCATTTTAGATAAACCTTGAAAGAGAAAGAACCGAGACAGCACACAGCCAGGTTTCCATAGCAATAGTACTAAGTGTTAACATGCCGGCCGCTGCTCTGAGTGCTCTGTGTACGGTACCTCATTTACCCCACTTGGTCTTTTGAGATTCAGACTGATTATTCTGATCCCTTTTATAGAAATGGAGCCATAGACTGGCTGAGAAAAAGAATTAGGCTCATACCACAAGCAAAGAAAGGGTCTGGATTTGATCCTAGTGGTGTAGGGTCAGGGCCAGTGCCCTCATGCATTGACTCTCACAGAAGTAGGGCCACAGAGCCAGACCTCAGGAAGACTTGGCTCTGTGGAATTTGATGGAGAGAAGAGTGGTGTGAGCCCTACTGTGCTGATTCTTGAGTCTGCTTTCTCCATGTTGAGCATGTTTGCCTTATTTTCTACCGGACAAAGTGCAACTCAGAGTGCCAGTGCAGTTTGAACTCATCCGTAGCCTTTGAGAGAAAGGACTAGGGTCTGAGTCTTAGTCCCTGATATTAATATAGACCTTGTCAATTTGGTTTCAGTAGAATAAACCTATGTAGAAATTGTGTTGGGAGTTGGTCAGACTGGAAGCTTCTTTATATAAGGAAATAGACTCATCTCGGGAGAGTCTGTATAGCAAGATATGTTATCAACATCTGACAGCTATCAGATGGAGCCTGGCCTCATGGTGTGCCCAGTTCCCATGGTGACCAGTGGGGAAGCTGAGGGGAAAGGGTAGCAGCTGGGGACACAGTGGGAGACATGGGTGCTGGGGGCAAAAGATATGGGCTGAGTCACCTCACATCACTGATGTACAGTTCTATGTGGGGGAAAAAAAAGAAACCCTCTATAAATGGAGAAGAGCACTTTATGGAATATCTTTGATTCTGGGGCAACTTAAAAACATGCAAGTGATTGTTTTGAGCAGAAATGTAACTTAACTACAGCCATCTCTAAGCTTGCTGCTGGGAGCCACACAGGTGATTCTGTGATTTTTTTTTTTTTTTTTTACTCACTACAAAATTTTTCAGTTTTGCTGATATCTCTCTGAGCAGCTAGATGCTGTCCTCTGCAAAACAATGACAAAGACATAGTAGCCACTGCAATGGTGGACACAGCACAGTCCCTTAGCTGAGCAAGGGCCTGCGCTAAGAACAGGGTTTGGCTCTCAGTAGCGCGTTAATTCCCATATACAGAGGCAGAAGCCAAAGCTTCGGTTACTGATTAACCTGCCCAATGGACAAGCCCAGCGGACTTACCCCTAACTCAGCGCTCAGAACCGTGCCGGTGTATTACCAGGGACACACACCAAGAAAACTATGAGCTCAGTGGTCCTACATGCCTTTTCAGTCTCAGATTGTTTTGTTTAATGAGATCAGAATCTTTCCTGGGCAGAAAGAATCTCAGTGCCTAGTGTAAGAGCAAGGGGTGAACAATATCACTTTCCAAAGTGCATTCTAATCAGCCCAACAATGGAATGTCTCTCTGGGCATAGAGAGGACCATTTGAGAACAGAAGCTCATGTAAGCTGCCTCCCCAGTCATCTGGCTGTTCCACACTGGAGCCCCTGACCTCAATGACCTTTGCTGCAGAAAATAAGGAAATGTGCCCTCATGGCAGGTGTCATAACCAGTAGATTAAACAAAGCACCGTAGCCAGCTGCATGTACAGGCCTCACTCAGGAGGCATCTGAGTTACCAGCGGGATTAAGGTCAGAGCCGAGTGCTGGCAGCCTCAACAAGCTAAGCCTGCCGCTCCATCCTCAATAGACCAAGCAGAGACACAAAAGAGTGAAAAGCAAAGCAACGAGATTTAGTGAATATGGCTCTATTGAGAAGGGTCACTCACAAAGAGGTCCAGTGACGCCATCCCCCCCCGCCCCATGCCCAAATCTATCTTCGGGATCCTGACATGAGGTTTGAACATGGAAAGGAGCTACACAGAGCTAAGCAATCCTTGTCCTAGGTGTGGTCCCACCCGTCATGGATCCAGCATGGCCTGGACTCCAAATCTCCTGCAATACAGTCCGGTAACTGTCAGAACTGTGTGAAATGTCTTCCTGGGAGGACCTTTCGCCCATGGCTGGCACCAGAGTGTCGGTCTCTCCTTTTACCTAGCATGATTCCTGGGGACATTCCAGTTCTTTGGGGCAGACTGTTTCAATAGCCTGACTGCTAAAATGAGGGCACAGATATCTGTCTTTAGAATACTCTCCCTCCTGCCAGGACAGTGACATCTCTGCCCTGGGTGCAATGAAGTGTCAAGCACTAAGAAAGAGTATAAGGCACATAGCTGCCCTTAAAGAGAAGACAGGAGGTTAATGTAAGATGCTAAGTACCACAGTGGAACTCTAAACAACCTGCTTTGGGTGGAGAGGGACAATCAGACACAATTAAGTCACACACACACGCACACACACACACACACACACACACACACACACACACACACACACACACACACACATACACACACACCGAACCTTAGTCTTTTCACCTGCAAATGCAGATCCACATACTTTCTGATGGATTGGGGCAGGGTTGCTATGAATGGTAAATACGTTAACAATATAATGCAGATGTTTAAGAAATGCATAATTGATAATTGGTTTTATTGTCTATATTATTGCTGTTATCAGTGCACCGAACATTATCTGAGCTTTCTGGGTAACGTGTGAGGCTAAAACAGTTAAGTCGAGCTCAGACAACTTAGAAAATTTATTCAGTGTACCCACTCACTTGCGGCTGTGTTTTCCCTCAGCCCAGATGCTGGTGTGAGCGTTTTTTGCATCTCTTCGATCATAGATATATTTGTTTGTTTGTTTTGTTTTGTTTAAAGTTTGTTTAGATTCAGGGGAGTCATTCGGTACACCATGCTACTGAATGTTTTGTTTTTCCAATTTTCTGTTCATAGAGTAAGCTCTGCCTTGGAAGGTGTACTCTTCAGGGTACCTTCAACCCCAATAGCAAGCACATACGCACCATCGTCATAGTTAGCTTCTAGGTCAGAGCCCTTGTCCTGGCCACAGCCTGGCTCTGCTTTACTATTGCTGCCCATACTACTGAGAGCCACTTCAGATGCCTGGAACCTGAGGAAACCACAGCCAAACAAGGACAATGTTTGGCCAACGAGGACTTCAAGGCCCAGAAACAAGAAATAATTTCTCAAGCTAGAGAAACAGAAGTGTACCTGTGCCTGAGAGCCCAAGTGTCCTGACGTAGATCAGCATGCTGACACAGAGCTGAGTGCCCTGGCCAGCTTCTCCTGCCTTCTGCCTTTGCTCTACAGACTAGGGCTAGAATGAAATCTAAACTCGGCTTCTTCCTGCAATCTGTACTTCCTCTTCCTCTTTGCTCTGGGTAAAGCTAAAAGCCAGCCTTCCTGGAGGCCCACACTCTACATGCAGCTCCTCCTTCCAAGGGCACCCTTGGGATGCATCTCACAGCACCATGGACCCTCCAGGGGCCTTCGCCGCTTGGGTCCCCAGTTTACAGCTAATAAAGCAGTACAGCTGGAGATACATTCAACTCTCTGCACAGTACGGGGGAATGAGGAGAACGCAGGGAGTGTTGACTTTCAGCGTTTAGCTTCTGCTCCCCTGACACCGGGTGGGGGGGAGGGGTAGCAGCACATTTCATGTCACCTGGCAACTCTGGCTGGGAGTGCAGACTGGAGAACGGATTCTGAGGCTGCATATGAGGCTCTCTAAGACGCTGTGGCAGGAAAGAATGACAGTACGTAGCTTGCATGATAGAAAGGGATGGCAGAATGATGGAGGACAAGAGAAAGAGTGTGGGTATCTGTGTATGGAAATTCATATTCTATCTTCTTGCCTTGAATTTTTGAAAAAAAAAAAAAAAAAGATTGTGTCCCTTAAGAGGCCCAGCCTGGAGGTTGGCCCTGGCTCTTCCTCTTGAGAAGGAGCTGGTCTTCTGTTTGCAGGCACAGAGAGTTCGTTTCGCACCTCAGCATACTTCCCTTGCTCTTTATTGGTGATCTGAATGCTGTCTCCCTCCTCCCACTAGGCCATCCTTCTCCGAGACAGAGTTCATTTGTTGTGTATTGGATCACACATGGCATGGAATCAATGAGTTGATTATTCAGAAGATGATATGTATTAGCTGTGTTGCAAGGAAATGCTCCTGGTGGTGAGGACACAGAGTTTGGCCCAAAGCCTGTGGGTCTGAATGACAGCTGTACTGTCCACTTGCCTGCTCTTCAGTCTCTTTTGTAAAATGACAACAATAACAGTGTGGACCGTCTAGCCCAGCTAGAGATTTTAAGTTAATGAACGCAAAATATATATAGACTACTTCTTAGCGTTAAAGAGCTCATCGCATGCTAGTAACCAGGAAAATATAAATAACGACAATGGATGCCACCATCACTGTGCATTCTGTTGCTGTATGCGTAGCTAGGTGGCCCAGACCCTCCAGGAGACCCTCATTTGCCTGAGATAATGGAAAGAGATATAGAAGGAAATTCGGTGGCAAATACAAGTCTAGTGCTTATTAGCACATAGCTGCTGTTACAGTGAACACCTCGGGCTTCTGTGAGCTGGGGGAAAACATGTGGTGCCTTTCCTGGGGTCTCACTTGAGCGCTTAGCTCACTCTGAGCACTGCAAAGTTTGGCTTAAAACACTGAAGAGAAAGAAGCTTCATCTAATGCACCAAGCAAGGCCAAGTGTGAATTGCCCACCTCAGCTCACCCGCACTTGGAACAGCTCTAGGTCTGAGATTCCATGGCTCTAGTATGCAGCTCATAGCCAGACTTGCCTCTGCTTTATACAGCACAGAGGAGGCTGAGGCTGAGGTGGGTATGTTGCAGGAAGAGAGTCACTTTAGAACAAGGAAATGTTCTCTGTTGGAAAGCAGACAGTGGCATTGCGAGAGTGGGAATCATGCAGAGGGTGTAGAAGGGTCAGTAATGTGCGGCCCTATGTGTGTGTGTAACCTAGATAGGAAAGAACAGGAAATATCTGAAATGTACTATAGGTGCTCGCACAGCTGGGATCTGGGCATGTCTGGGCTAGTACTGTCTTCCTACAGAGAAAGGAACAGAGTTCTTTTCTTAAAAGAGACAACAGTGCACTCACTCATTTGTTCACTTGTCATCCATCGTAGTTCTTAATGCCAAGGCCTGGACTGTATGTTGGCCAGGAATGCTAAGAAAAGGGGGGAAAGCCTTTGCTGAGGCTGGGGTGCAGCTCACAGGCAAAGAACCAGCTTGTCTAGCACTTAGAAACTCCACATTTCATGCTGCTACCTATTTCAGCCTAAATGGGGACACACAACCACTCTGGTTAATTGCGATGAGGAATCTGTTTTCAGCCTTTATGAGTCACTGCATCCTGTATGCCTTCCACCCTGTTGTGTGACTTTTGTTTGGGGACAGGTGAAAACATCTATCCACCCCAGACAGAGCACCAAGGACATACCAAAGAAATGGTCCCGCCCAGGTCTAGCTTAGTGAATTAATGAGTTTATTTACTGGAGCGTAGGTGAGGGGTTTCACAGGCCTGTTGGGAGGACTTTAATTGTAAACTTGACCCAATCTAAAATCGATTTGGAAGAGTGTCTCAAGAGCTATTGTCTACATCAGTGTGGCTTGTGGATATGTCTTTCTGATATTGTCTTGACTGCCTTTAATTGAACCAGCCTGAAAGTGGGCAGCACCATTCCCTAGGCTATATATGAGTGGAGAAATCTGACTAAGCATTAAGCATGCATGTGTTCGTTCCTCTTGGTTCTAACTGTGTGTATGATGTTACTAGATGTTTGACATTCCTGCTGCCTTGACTTCTCTGCTATGATGGGCTATAACTTCGACCTATGAGATAAATATGCCCTTTCTCTACTAAGTTACTATTGTCAGGGTGTTTTACTACAGCAACAGAAATGGGGCTAGAATCAATATGGATGACTCAAAGGCAGATGAGTTACACACACACACACACACACACACACACACACACACACACACACACACCTCACCCCAGAATGGGTGATGACTTGCAAAAGCCACATCCATGAAACTCCCTGTACAACTTGTGGGCAGCTCCACTCGAGAGTCTCCGCTCCCTGGCAAGTACTCATTGCTTATATAACATGGTGGTGGGGCTCTGTGAATCTTGTAACTTTGTGAGTTTCCTAGGCCTCCTAAGTTTCCTTAGCTTCCTGGGGCTAATGAGTTTCACTTTAGCCTCCACAGGGGAAACCTTTCAATTCGCAGTACTTGACTTCACCATGTAAAGTCACCATTGATGTCTCAGGGAACTGAAAGTCTATGGCCTCTTCTCTCTCAGCCTGCCATTTTCATTCATAAAGTTGTCGGAAGTGTGGAGGGCAACAGTTCTGATTCCAAACCTATGTCTACTTCTGTCTTCTCCTTGTCTTTGGGCAATATAACTGAAACACATGAAACCCGGTGAAATGGGAGTCAAAAGAAATATTCTCTAGAAAGTACTTTTGAATGGCTCTTAGATGAATCACCAAAAAATGTTGTAACATTTGGTACATGTGAGATAACCATTAAAGGTTGAGGAAAAGCACAAAATATATTCTAGGTTTACATTTATTTTGTAAGTGTCTTCAGGCTCATAGGGCATCAAAAGATTTCTGAATACACGTGCACCTAGGCATTTCAAACTGAACAAAAATCCCTGCCATGCATCACTTTCTGTGATTCTCCGGCCTAACCATCTTTCTCAAATAATCTAATTGCTGTCCCCATTGCAGAGATAAAGGGGTTGCTACTTTAATTACAACTCGAGTAAAGAGCGGTGACAGAAAATAGCAGGGTGACCTACTTAGGACAGTCCTTGAAGTAAGGGGAGAAAGCAGCCAAGCAAAAGTGGGGGAAGAGTTTAGGGCAGAGGAAGCTAGACTGAGGAAGGCCTCCAGATGCCACAGACTGGAACCCCAGACGATGGAATGAAGATGGTGGGGTTCTGTGCGCCAGCATAGACGCTTCGCTCAAAGCACGAGGAAGAAACCCAGAGGGCTTTCGGGGAGCTGTTAGAAATGGGTGACTTCTGCTCCAAGAGAAAGTTGAGGCTGCTTTGTGACTGTCTGGGATGGAAGGAGGGACACAAGGTAACATGGAGCAAAGACGAAGTGATAAGGGTAAAGGACCGTGAAGAAAGTCTGTGTGAGAAAAGACAGAACCCTGTGCTGTGGGAGCAGAGAAAACGGGAAAAGGGGAGCAGCTGGGTTCCAGGACCTCATGGATACAAAACAAGCAAATTTTGTGTGTAAATAACATAGTATTTAGATGTAACTGATTCACATCCTCCTTTGTGTCTTGAATACAAAATAGTCACTATGCAAATCCTTGTAATAATGTATCACTTCGGAAATGACACGGAGAAAGTCTGTACACACTTACTATGGGAGGAATGTACTTTAACCAGTTTCCCTTCCATATGGTGGTTGAGCAAATAGACACATAAAGCATGAGAGTGGAGGGTCGGGCTGCTGTACTGCCTAAACTTATGATGCCTTTTGTTTTCTTTTGCTTTGCCTTTGTATTTTTGAGACAGAGTGTTACTATATAATTCAGACCAGCTTTGAACTCAAGATGCTCCTGCCTGTGCCTCCCAAGTGCTCCTCATCATGCTTGGCTGCTAAATTTGTGGCATCTATTTTGTGTGTGTGTGTGTGTGTGTGTGTGTGTGTGTGTGTGTGTGTGTGTGTGTGTGTGTGTGTGTGTGTGTAGAAACTAGTGCTCGACAGGTGTTCTCCTCTCTCCCTCTCCATCTTATTTTTCAGGAGATTCTTCAAGAGATTCTGACTCAGCTAGTCTCCCTGACCAGGGAATCTAGGCATCCTTTTGTGCCCACTTTACATGCTCTTGTATCTGTCTTTTAATGTGACCTTGGGGGATCTGAATTCAGGTCCTAGTGCTTACATTACACTTTATTGATTGCCCCATCTCCTCAGCCTCTAAATTTGTGAAGAGTTAAAAAAAGAAACCCATGGCTGATGAGACAGCTTAGCAGTTAAAAGTTCATGGACACAGGCCTGATACCAAGTAGTAGAAGGAGAGATCCAAATCCCAAGAGTTGTCCTCTGACCTACACACACATTCTATAGTGTATGCATACCTACACACACACACACACACACACACACACACACACATACACAAAATTATGCTAGTCTCTGAATGCTACAATACTAGCTTGTCAGGCAAGCTATATCCACTGGTGCACTAGTGGTATAAAGATTACCAAGGTAACCAATTATTTGTGATTAGAAATAAGTCTTGATCCACAGGAAAGAAATCATGCCCAATTAGTGCTATTTTCAATCTTGGCCAGAGAATCTTTTCTCTACAATGGACAGCAGTCAATGCTGACACTTAAAACAGGTCAAAGTAATTGTCTTAATTAGGGTGAGAAACACTATGGCCAAAAGCAACTTGGGGAGGAAAGGGTTTATTTCACCCACAGTTCCATATAACAATTCACTATCAAAAGCAGTGAAAGCAGGAACTCTAGCAGGGCAGGAACCTAGAGGCAGGAGCTGATGCTTCCATGGCAGAGGCCATGAAGGGGTGCTGCTTCCTGGCTTGCTCAGCCATTCTTTCTTATATACCCAGGACCACCGACTCAGGGACGGTATCACCCACAATGGGCTGAGCCTTCCCCCACCATCACTAATGAAAAAGATGTCCATAGCTGGATCTTATGAAGACATTCTCTCAATTAAGGTTCCTTTTTTTTTTTCAGATGACTAACTTGTTGTCAAGTTGACATAAAACTATCCAGGACAGAGCTGAGAACAGGTGACTATCAAGTGCTTAGCCCTAAATGGGACATCCATATCTGCATCTACATCCCCTCAGGGCTCAGGAACAGCATGAGAGAGCATGAAGGGGAGAAAGCAAGAGCTGGAGGATGAGGAGGATGAGGAGGAGGAGCTTTGAATGCTGCCTTCTAGACATGACGTGGCCATTGTACTCATGAATGCACTGCAACTATGGTCACCAGTGTAAGATCAAGCCAACAATATCAGTGAACATTCCAACAGGCAACGCTAATTGGACTCACTGAATTTCAAAAAAAATGGAGAATATGTGAAAATAAGACAAGGGCTTGTTGAGGGTGTATGGGAAGAGTTAGGAGTGAGTATATGATCTTACATACATTTATGAAATGTTAAAGGATAAATAGAAGATACTGTTAACATCAATTTAGGAAATAAATTATATTCTTGGTTCTTGCGGGGTATAAGCCATGAATTTGGCCAAACTTCAAGCTAAGTTTTGCAAGTCTTGTGTGGTTGCATAGAGAGAAATCCCTAAAAGAGCCCAGACAGCTGGATTTTTTTCTCTTGTTTAGTATTTGCTGGCTGTACAACTCAGAGCAAGCTGTATAACTCCAGTAAGGTCATGTAGAGAAGGGAGGACTATCTTTTCCTGTCCACCCCATATTTGAATTGTACCATTTGAAGAAAATAATGGGTCCCCTATGCCCTGCACTTGACAGTAAGTCTAGGTCTTAGGCAGTCTGACTCCGTGCTTTGAGCCTCACTGCATAAGTAGGGGCTGTCATCCTGGTGTCGCAGGTGAGCAAATCAACACACTTCCACCCATCAATGTGTCTACATCAAAGCCAAAGCTAAGCACAGAGATATTTTTCCAAGCAAATCAGAGCCAAGGCTTTCCCTAAAGAAATTCACAGCCTTCTGAAGACAAAGGCTGAGAAAGCACATCAGAAAAAGAAGGAGGAATGACTTTTTTCTGGAAGGCTTTCTACTGGAACCCGCATCTATCTGAGTCTCAAAGAATGGGCAAGTTAAAGGGTAATTCTGAGGAGCATTGCAGAAGTATGGTGACCTGGAAGGAAACAGTTCCCTGCCTGCCCAAGTGTGGGCTGTTTAGAGAGAAGCCAAGGGCCTGAGTTAAGTTTCTTCTATGTGGAGCTCTCTAGGGTTGTCATACAAAATCAGGGCAGTGGACAGAGCTGCCTTGAGCTGCTTTCCGCCAACTTCTCACCCGCTCCATAGCACACATGCCTGCGTCTTTCTTTCTCTCTTCCTTTGCTTGCTATTTGCTTCAGAGTTCACTTGAATTGCAGCCTATCCCTATATACGCACACTCCAGGGTATTTCATTTTCACGGGGCATAGGAAGAGGACGCCCCAGGACAACAAGACACACTGCTATTCTCAGAATTTCTACTGAAATCCCAGGCCCCTGTTATTTCCTGACATGTTCTGAGAACCTTGGAACAGCAATTCAAATGTTGGGACAAAAGGCACTAAACACAGAGTGCTGGGGAGCCGCAGGGCTCCTGTCACAGTATCTGCTTGTGGTATTTGTCCAGAACTGAGTTCCTTCCCAAGGCTGGGCAGCCTGTGCTCCCTGCTTTTGTGCTTCCATTCATCCTTTGGTAAAGTTCTATGTGAGCGATGGGCAAGTTACAGAGCGTGAGAGCCACCTGAATCCCAAACCACAAATAATGAAATTAATTCCCAAGAAAAGGGACTTCTCTAAGGTCACAGAGAGACACAGTGGCTTGTTTGGCCATCCATGTCGCCATCCATCTACCCACTCCATCCATACATCCATCTACTGACCCACCCACTCATCCACTCATCCATCCATCCATCCATACATCCATCTACTGACCCACCCACTCATCCACTCATCCATCCATCCATCCACAAATCCCCCACTGACCCACCCACTCATCCACTCATCCATCCATCCATCCACAGATCCCCCACTGACCCACCCACTCATCCACTCATCCATCCATCCATCCACAGATCCCCCACTGACCCACCCACTCATCCACTCATCCATCCATCCATCCACAAATCCCCCACTGACCCACCCATTCATCCACTCATCCATTCATCCATCCACAGATTCCCCCACTGACCTACCCACTCATCCACTAATCCATCCATCCATCCACAAATCCCCCACTGACCCACCCACCTATTCCACTGGCCCACCTGCATCATTCTGCTCATCCCTTCCAGCACATGCACTGTGTTTCTCTAGCCTCAGGCCTGGTATAAAGGCTAGAACTCTAACAGTAGATAAAGCAGAGTGACTTCTGTCCTCAGGGAGAATATGAGATTAAATTTGAAAAATTAAGCAAAGAGAGAAATACACAAGTGACTAAGATAGATAATAAAAGGAAGGGAACATTCCAACTGAGATTTGAAAAATAAGAAGGAGTAAGGTATCTAAGGAATGAGTGGGTAGCCCAGGCTAGCTCCAATTCACCATGTATCTAAGGATAGCCTTGACTGCCTCATCCTTTCCTCCACTTCTGGAGTATCAGAGTTACAGGCATATGCGGCCATGCCCAGTTTATGTGGTGCTGGGAACAGAATCCAGGACATCGTGAGTGCTATGCAAGGACTCCACTAAGTGGTCTTGCGCAAAAGTCCTGAGACATATGCAAAACCATAATTGCAGAGAGAGAGAGAGAAAGAGAGAGAGAGAGAGAGAGAGAGAGAGAGAGAGAGAGATGTGTAGGCTGAGAGAAAACCTGGGAGAAGGAGGAGCTGAAGCGCACCATCCAAACTGTAAGTTTAAGCATAGGAAGAGTGACAAGCTGACTCTCCTCTGCAGAAAGAAAATGGTTCAACCTTCTTTAAAAAAAACAAAAAAAAACTTTTTTTAAATTTTTACATATACATTTATATTATTTCACATATATACAATAAACTACCTATTGCAAGAAGAACCATGTAACAATCGGGAATTATATATATAAATGTTACATTCTTAGTGTTTTGGCTATTTGTATTCAACAGCCTTGAAGAAAACATCTTTCCTATCTTGCTGCGTCTAAAATTTCTGAGTGTAAATCAATCTCCGTCACATCTTGGCATTATCAACTTAAGCCATCTATCTAGACCTAAAAACATCTTAACCCCTAAACAACTATGCTTCATTGTAAAGCTAAGCTACCTGGTCTTCAACTCCATCAGAGGTTTGAGAAGGAATAAACTTGATTACCTGAATATGCCAGGAGTGCAGGTCAGTAGCTTTCCAAATGAGAAGATGACAGAGATAGTTTGTTACCTGAGCAGTCACCCAAAACTCTATATTATGTTAGGGCATCTTCTTCAGCCTTCTGGCCCAATACATCTGACAGACATATTTATGAGGCAGGAACTATTGAGGGCTTGCTTACCTTGTCTTGGCAGAGTTTGACTGTCAACTCTGCCTGTATCCAACCTTGCCCTTTTTTAGGCAGAATTCTGCCTGTGGTAGAAATGAGGACATTTTGCCAGTGGCTTGTTTGCCACATTGATGTTCATTGCCCTCTTTGAGGTAGGATGGGTGTTGCCAGGAGTTACCGTGTCTCATTGTCAGTGAATAGTTAAAATAATAAAAACATTTTTAAATGCCATATTCTGCATGTCTCTGAGGTTTTTGAAAACCTTATCTAACTATCCTACCTGATCTTTCTATAGAATCATATCTATCTGCCGCACCTAAGATGTATACTCTTGTGATAAAGTAGAAGTAAGTGGACATGACCATGATCCGATCAGCTAATAATCAAGGTATAACTTATTTATCCTAAACAGCCGCAAGCACTTCAAAGTATTAGAACCTGTGAATAAGGAGAGGGGGTACAATACCGCAGGGAGAGTGACTACATATCATAGAGGGTGTGGGTGGGGGGAAGAAAACTTGCAAAAGGCTAACCACTATAGCTAGAAACACATTTTGCATCTATAGTCAAAATTCTATACCAGTGAATTAAAAATAACCTTGTGAGCGACAATTGAGGAATTAAGTTAAAGAGTAGATTCACTAATCTACTTTTTGTTCTGTCTTCCCTATATATTTCTATATTCCTCCCTTCTTTCTTTTCAACCCCTATCTCCAAACCTAAGAATATAAGACAAGGGAAAAGAGAGACATCATGGAGTCTAACCTTGTTTTCTTTCTAAATCAGACCAATAATAACTTGTAACCAATTCCTATTGATAATAACCCTCTATAGCCCAAGAAAGCAGCCAAAAACCTACCTGACCCACCTTAAAGGAAATGGGGTGTCATTCTTTTAAGGTTTCTTCTGGCTGAGTACTACATAGTAGGGGCCCAAATAAAATTGGGGAAATGGTTAAACAAGCCAGGAATTACATTTATGGTCCAGTTTCTAAATGTTGAGAAATTCCAGGCTTAATTAGAGTCCTGTGTGGGACAGTCTGAAATGCTGGACTACCTGGGATTAAAAGCTTTCTTTGAAAGTGTCCTGGGAGCTGTCTTGTTCTGATGAGGAACAGCAACTGAAGCACTTGGTGCTGGAATATGAACGATACAGGATGTCAGTGTCCAGCATGCTGAGAGGAATGCATCCTGTCAGGTCTGATACAATGTCAGTGTCCGGTTCTTTTGTTCTAAAGGTTCAACCTTCTTGTGCATATACCCTCAATGTGATTAGTGTTCACAGGCTGGAAATCAACCAAAGCAGAGTCTGCAGTGAATTCAGAGAGATACAAGAGGGATTTGGGTCTGATGATGTCATTTAGTTTTGAGATCCAGGAAGTTTCTGTCACTGCAGTCTCACTCCTTCCTTTTTGTCCTTGCAGCCTCCCGAGCACACAGCTCTCTAGAAAGAAGGTGGATTTTGCTTTTAAGGGCACCTTTAGGTTGTCATTATGGATGTCAGGAAACTTTGGCCCTGATTGACAGGTGCTGATCAAATTCGAGGATGTGCACTGTGATGCGTGCTTGCTGCTCGGCTAAGGAAGGTGCATTTGCAAGTATGATTTTCCCAAGGAGAGAATAGCAAATAAGAAACAAGAGGCCCTTTTCCCTACTCACTCAGAAAACAAGAATTAAGGCAGCCAAAGGGGAAGTCTGCCTCAACGAATGAATGATTGACCTGGCACTGTTTATATTGGTGATTCCTTGAGCAGCCAGCAAGAGATGTTTGGTGATTGGGGTAGAGGGGTGATGGAGCCAAAGGGAGAGGAAGTTAGGAAGCTGGTCTTTCCCACAGGACCTTTCTCTTGGCTGTTGCCCTTGCCTCTGTCTATTGTGGCTGGCTCGTAAGCTAGTTTCCAGACATAATCCCTACCAGGGCCCTGCAGTGAAGTCCAACTCCTGCCCCACGTGAGAATCATGAATGCTCATTGCATCTTAAATTCCAGCATCAACCTTGGCCCCTGAACTCAGCCCAAGAAGCGTTCTTATTGAGGTTCCCTTCCAACCCCGGCCTTTATCTGATTTCAAACAAGAGCTCCTTGCCTGACTGACCCACACGTGCCTACACCTTGACCTCCCAGGGCCCAAGCACAATGTTTCGTGCTCACTGGCATATAGCAACTTTCTGTACAGACTTTTGAACTTACATTTCCACTCAAGATGGAGTCTCCTCTACCATCTCGTTAGAGCAGAGTGACAGCTGAGGGAACAGGGTCACAGGTCCTCTAGTACAAAGCTGCCTACCAGGGCATGAGACAGAAACCTGGAACTGAGAACCTTTGTACACCAACCTGCCACATTACTGCCCTTGTGTGGTCATAGCTGGTGTCCACCCGAGAGCTTCCAGGGCCCATTGACACTTATGCGGAGGGCAGTAAAAGGCAACCAACCTTCTTGCCACTGAGACGCCATTCATGAGCTTTGGCCCTCTCGAGAGCTTTTCCATGGCCTCCTCTCTCATGTTGTAAACAGCATACTTTAGTCACCATAGTGACCATAAGCCATCAAAAAGAGACCTAGGGCTGGACTAGTCTCCATGGTCTCTGGCTCCTCTCTCATCTATATGTGGGTTCAGGAGTTATTATTCCTTCCTTTCTCAACGTATAGGGCATTTATGAGAGGAAATAGATGGGTGAGAATTCAGAGTCACATAATATTCCTGAAGTAGAACAGGAGTGCGTGGACTTTAGGATTCTACAGTATGGCTGTGTGACTTTGGTTGGGTCAGCAAAGCTCAGTTTGCTATCTGTAAATTACAGCAGTAACTACGTCCTTCCTTATGAATATTAGGGCTAAGGGTCTTTCCCAGTGATCGAGTCTTTGCTTCATGTCCTGGTTAGTCTTCATTGTCAACTATCACAGCCCAGAATCATCTGAGAGAAGCCTCAGCTGAGGAATGGACCGTGCGTATGTATGTGAGGGATGGTCTTGATTACAATGACCTACTGTGGGCAGCACCAGTCCCCTGGCAGATGATCCTGACTGGATGAAAAGGCTAGTCCAGCATGAGCTAGTGAGCCCACTAGCACTGCTCCTCTGGTTTCTGCTACAGGTTCCTGCCCTGACTTCTTTCAGGGATGGACTCTGCCCTGCCCTGGAAGGGTAAGCTGAGGTAACCCTTTCCTTCCCAAGTTGCTTTGGGTCAGAGCGTTTTATCACGAGGCCCTTGGTTCTACCCCTGTGTCCCATCTCTCATTAGTAACTCTTAAATTGGTATTCACAGAAGTAACTTAGCATAGTCCTGGCACAAGGTGGCACCATGACTTTTCAGAGTTGGCTGTTTTTTTTTTTTTTTTTATGATGAAGAGAATAAGAACTCTGGTTGCGTTGACACACCTTCACAGCACAGGTCAGAGTGGGACAAACAGACCTGCATTCATATGCTGCTTTTATCCTGTATCACTAGACTGAATCACGGAGGAGGATTAACTGATCTCCTGAATTCAGCTTCAAAGTACATGGACAAAGAAAAAGAAGTCACAGCCCTGTTGAGGGAAGTGAAGGAGGAAACACACATTTACCTAGAACAATGTTAGACTCATAGTAAACACTGGGTAGGTGACATAACCACAGTAATAAATAAGAAAGATGCTGTTGCTGCAGGCAACGCCAGCCACCTGGAACATCAAGGTCACCAGTGGACAACATCACAGGTGAGAGGCTCTAGCAGTGATAACCTTGACACAGGTTTTGCATATTCTAAACACATGCAAATTAAATAAAGCTTAGAGTGATCAGCTAGCTGTCTGGGAGGAAGATTTTTCTAGGTCAATAGTCCCTCAAGACCAGATACCTTTAGCACTAAAATCTATGACCCCATGAGTTTCTGTTCCTGAGTCAGTGATGAGTCAGAGACAGTGTACAATGTATGTCCCACCCTTGAGAGACTCCTGTCCCATCACAGTCCATATGTATATAGTACGGCCAAGTAGTTTTCCACACAGTGTGAAGATCCTTCCTCCTGAACCCATTTGACATCATAAGGGCTGAGTTATGTAAGGGGATGTGAACCTCCGTGCCTAGGGAACATGGCTGAGGAAACTGAGTGTTGTGGGCGGAATACATCAGGCTTGGCTGGGTTCCAGAATCAGTCTGAGAACAGCACGCTCATCCTGTCAGTCTAAGCTGACAAGAAGTGACCTAGACAGGACTGGCTGACACACTGAGGGCCTCACGTACCTACCTGCCAGACCCATGGACCTCTCTTTAGAAGGATGTGGGAGAGTGCCATCACCAGGGGTGCTCATGTTTATTTCTCGGCTGGTAGGCACAGGATTCAGGGCATCTTATGTATCAAGAAAAACCACAGACTTAGAAAAAACTTTCACCTTGAAGGGAGCTTTACCTCACTTGTAGATGAAAAGATACAATACACAGCAAGTCATGTAGAAATATGTAACCAACAATGAGTCCACACATTGTGGAAGGAAGATGGGGTCAGTGGCCCAGAATACACCTCAGAGATAGAGGAGGTGGCTGAGTACTCAGATATGAGGACCGAAGTTAAGACATCCTTTGTAAATGTCAGGCATGCATGGCAGCCAAGTGTAACCCTAATACTTAGGGACAAAGACCTAGGGGATCCCTGGAGCTAGCTGAGTCAGTGACCTCTGCTTCTGAAGGGAGACACCTTGCCTTAAAATTAAAGACAGAGAATAACCAAGAAAGACAACTCTGGCTTCTACACACACACACACACACACACACACACACACACACACACACACACACACACTTAAACATTGCATCCATGTCTTCATAGCGGCAAATTGTCTGTATTTGTTCATTCATCCATCTACTGAAAATACTATATAATCATTGTGCAAATCCCCATAGGAGTTGTAGAGAATAATGCGCCCATTATGAGGGGAGAGGCACTGTGTGTGTCATTCATTTCTCTATCTCAGAACTCAGCCCACAGGGTATAGATAATAATGACAGCATCAGATATGTCATGTTATTGAACACTCAGTGCTCAGAACTATGTGACATTTATGGAGCATGATCTTGGACTCCGACTTATGAAACACGAGCAGCATGAAATCCTGAAGCTATCTCTCTATTGATATGCCCAGCACACACTCCCTTCTGCTCGCAGGACCCGTATTTCACCTTTGCTGCTTCTAGTAAAATGGCTACTTGCCCACTTCCCCTGGCCCTTAGGGTAGGCCATCCCCTGAGCAATCTCGAGCTGTGTGAAGCTGTTGACACAAGTGTCTAGGGCAATGGTGGCACTCTGAAGAGCATATCTGTGACATCCCAACACTGGAGCTGCTGCATCTCTGGCTTCTCCAGGGCTCCTTTGTAGCCACCAACACACTTTTATCTTGTTAGCCTCCATCAGTTTCCATTCTTGTCTTCCAAGAACCTACACTAACAAAGCCTGTGCCTCAGATAAAACTTCACAGATACACACTTCTTCAGACACAGAAATGGGGTTTTAGCGGAGGGGAAGAGATCTGGAGGCAATAGGGCTGCCTGAGCTGAAGGCCTGCAAATGGCCGAGAGCACTGGGACTCATGAGCAGGAGCCTCTACTGCCGGTAAGCTCACTGTAAGCAAGTCATATACAGCAATTCCATTTCCATACTCCCCCACTGACTCAGGACAGCCTGTCTACCTACAGTGTCTCTTGCCCTCTGGCTTGTGCTGTACGATCATAGAGTTGGAAGACCCTGTGAGATAAGCTGGTATTGCCCTTCTCAAACTAGAGTGAGGACTCACAGATTTCCCAAGCCACACACAAGTGCCCTGCACCTTGGAGAGCATTAATTCTTTAACCCTACTAACAGTTACAAGCCTGCCTTCTTTCCATCCTCATCCCAAACACTCTATCCTCTCCCTACACTGGGTACACACAGGGGCCTCTCCCATCTCTATCTACACACATCCTGAGGATGAAACCCAGAGTCTGCACATGGTAGGAAGGTGCACCCCTTCTCCCCTCTACACACATACACACACACACACACACACACACACACACACACACACACATCTGATGATGGTAGTGCCAGGGTCTTACACATGCTAGGCAACTGCACCTCCCCTCTCTCTATACACAGAGAGAAAAAGAGAGAGGTGGGTGGAGGAGTGCATGGATGGAGGGAGGGAGGGGGAGGAAGGGAAGGACAGAGGGAGGGAGGGAGGGAGGGAAGGAAGGGATGGATAGATGGATGGACAGATGGACTAGGGTCTCACACATAATAGGCAAGTGCAGCAATGCTGTGCTGAGCTCCAGGTCTACCCTTTCTTCTGCCTTCCTGGGTCACATCTTGCTGCTGAGTCCTGTTCAGGACTTCTGTTCCTCGGTGTGAAGCTCCTCCTCTGGCCCTTTGCCCAACCATCACTTCTCTGTGCCACCTGCAGTATCCAGAAGATGCCTCCATTTTTGTTCTATCTCTCTCTCCTTCTGAAGTTTGGCTCCATGAAGATGGAAATTGTGTATCCAATACTGATCCCCTCCGCCCCCCCATGCCCCATTGTGGATGCCAGTTTAGAATAAGAGACTACAGACAAGACTACATTGCCTCAAGACTAGATTGCTGCTAACCTGGATAAGCCCACTGAAACACTGCCCTGCTGCCTACAGAGAACTATACCCTAATAAAGGCAGCCCTCAGGATGCCCCTGTGGTCTTCACTAGATTGCCCACTGCAGGGGACCACAGTACATCTAAATAAACTCTCCACTCCTGCCTTTTTCTCTCTTGTGAGTTTTTTTTAACCACCTGCATCGCTGACCTGTCACAGCCTATTGAAACCTGGCACCTACTCTCTGCCCAACATAGACTGCATGTTGCATGAACATTTGTTTAGTAAAGTGAAAAAGAAATAAAATATCCTTTTCTTGGGGCTAAGTACTGAAGGTTCTAATGGAGAGAGATAAGAAGGAAGAGAGGGAGGGGAAAAAGAGAAGAAGGGAAGGATGAGGGGAGGAATGGCAGGAGAAAGAGGGAAGGAAGGAAGAAGGAAAGCAGGGGAGAGAGAGAGATGAGATGGGGAAAAAGGAGCAAAGTGAAGATGTGAAGGAGGGAGAGAAAAAAGAAGGAAGATCCCATTATCCAGATGTTTCCAGTGCAGCTCAGGATGGAGAGCAATCAGCTCCTGACCAGCATCTCTGCCACAGCTCCTTAGTCAGTCTGCCCCTCCCCTTTGCTTTCAGCAAAACACCCACACAGCGAATTCAAATCCCACAACCAGTGAGCCTGCCCTTCTTCTAATTCTCAACCTCAGACACACAGTCACATCTCCTTAGCCTCCAGGGCCCCTTCATCAGCACCCCAGCAGGACAGTAAATGCTCTGAAGCAGCTCAGTGGGAGATGAGTCCTCAGAAGACATCTTCCATCCAGGCTTCTTGGGTCTGGGTAAAGAGAGATGTCAACTAGCCACACTGAGAGAAGAAATACTGGTGCAGAGTGGGGTGGCTTAGCTTGCCCTGTTCCTGAGAGGCCCTGGGTATTCAGGTCTGCCTCCAGTGCTATGCCATGTCTTCTACCACAGTCTGCCTCACCCTCTGCAGTTGCTCTAATGCTCCCTCCCCTGTCACCCAGCAGGTGGAAAAACTGCTACTCTGCCTGGGCAGGCAGCACACAGCCTAGCCTGCAGCCAGCACCCAGCCAGCAGTGCCTATAGCAGCAAGGAGGGCTATTTGTTTTGTAGCTGGCTTCTTATTGCCACCTCAGGTTTCCCCTTGATGTGGAACTTTGCTGAAGTCATTTTTTTTTTAATCCCCAGGAGGGCCAGAAACATGTATGTCTTGGGTCATCACAATATCTCAATTTTCTAGCACTAGTAAATGTTTGTTGACTGCACCAGAGGACTGGTGAGGGTTTACCTACTAAATGGTGAAGACACTCTAGACGTGTCTCTAAATGAGTGTGGTTTCGTTTAGAGGGAGTGGGGAAAACTGTATGCATGACAGTAATCCTACATGGATCAGGATTGGAGCCAGAGCATGAAACAGGGGACGGCAATTGTCCTCCGAGTGACAGACATTAAGCAAGTTTAGTGGCAATACATTAGAATCAAATGAAAGCCCCACCTAAAAGAGTAGATTTGTTGTTGTTGGGGGTTAGTGAGTGTCAAACCATCCTTCCAAACGTGTGTACGCTCTAGCTCCCTCTCCCAAAATGAAACTGTCCCCGTCACCTCATTATCCAGTATTTACCACGAGGCTGACACACTTCCAGGGACTGAAGCCAGGAGCTAAGGAGAAATGTCAGAGAGAGAGGCCTTAAAGGAAGTGACAATTACAAAGCAGCTAATACAGGGAGTTCCCTCCCATGGAGGGAGCTGTCAGGCCAGTGCCCAGGGCCTGGAGATTTATTGATACTAAGTGGATGGTGCTGCAACCAGGCCTGACTATCAAAGCGCTCCTGTGAGCAGCAGGCCGGTCTGGGCTGCCATGCTGAGAAGCTTGGGGGGCTTTCCTACCCTGTGTCTCCCAAAAGGAGAGTCCTGGCCTCGATTTTCACTTCCTCCTGCTGTTGGGCTTGCCTTCCTGCAGACTGTCCTGGAGGTGGAGATCTCAGCATTGGACACAGCAGCAGGGTCTCCGAGCTGCATGGCTCTGTCTGGCCTGTCATTCCTTACCCCTGGAATATGCTTTGTGGACAGGGTCTGAAGCCAACGCAGTATTTTGGTTGTTGCCTCCTTATAAGGCATAAGTGCTCCTGTGATGTGCTTCTCTCTCTCTCTCTCTCCCTCTCTCTCTCCTCTCTCCTTCCTCTCCTATCGCAGCTCACCTCTCTCTCTCTCTCTCTCTCTCTCCTCTCTCTCGCTCTCTCTCTCCTCTCCTCTCTCTCTCTCTCTCTCTCTCTCTCTCTCTCTCTCTGTGTGTGTGTGTGTGTGTGTGTGTGTGTGTGTGTGTGTGTGTGTGTGTTCTCACATGGGCATACATAGGCCAGGGGTTGATGTTAACTGTATTCCTAAATCTCTCTCCACCTAATATTGGGAGACACTTTTTCACTGCATCCTGAGTTCACTGACACTGCATTCCAGGAAGCCCCAGGGATCCTTCTGTCCCCTGGCTTTACCTCCCTGGGGCAAGTATTGCAGGTGCACACCGGCACACCAGGATTTTTATGTGAGCACTGGTGGTCTAAGCTTATTTTAGTCCTCAGAAGCACTTTACCCCCTGAGCCTCCTCTTGAGGCTCAGGTTAGATGTCTCTACCCAAACCATAGACTCATCCCTGAAGACACCAAGACTGAATTGTTATTGTAACTGTTTCCCGGTATCTGTCATTATCCTCTGGTGTCGAAGCATTGGTCCTTGGGACTGGGGCCTGTCAAGCTCACTAGCCCATCTCTAAAGGTGCCTCGTGAGGGTCAAGAGCTGGCTGTTTGGAAGTGAGCAAACAGGCACATTTGTGAGAGAGAAACAATTGCATGTGTGTGTATAAGCATGTGTGGTTCCTCAGGATGGAGGGGACATAAAAGAACACCAAGGCCACACCATGGTGAAATGAACACATATGTAGGTAGAGATAGGTTGATACAGATAGAAGTCAGGGGTCAATAGATGTAGAAGATGATAGATAGGTAGGTAGGTAGATAGATAGATAGATAGATAGATAGATAGATAGATAGATAGATATCCATATATATGGCTCAAATGAAGCAATGCCTTTTTCCCTGGCCAGAGGAAGGGTACTTGAAAAAATTGTTCAGAAGCTGAAGCTGGTCTGTTGGCCAGTCTATTTCTTTTCATCATCACAGAGGGAGAAGGCAGCATGTCAAATACAACTCAGTTTCTGTAGCCAAAGTGTCAGAGCTCAGATCCAGACTTTCCTGTGTGCTGGCCACTAGTCTGTACTTTCCTAGTGTGAAGAGGCATCCTTGGCTCTGGGTCAGTGGTCCAATGCCAGCACCCACTGATGAGCACCAGAAGGTACTGTTCTCATTTGGGCTTTCCTACGCTGAGGACCCCACACACACTCCAGCCAGCTCTGAGCCTGTGTAGGGACCCTGTGCTTCAGCTAAATGCACAATGAGGTCCTGATTCTGCTTAGGAACACTCCTGTTCCTTTACCCCTGCTGGTCACTTCCCAGTACACATCCTCCAACCGGGCTCTTCTTCGGATTTGCCTCAGGCCTCATCTGCCTCCTGCTAAAGAGCTAACTCACACTACAGGTTGAATGTTGCATGTTAAATGGAACTCCAGACCCCAGAGGCCTCTGGATTTAATGCCAACATGCCAGTATGTGGTGTCTAAAGACTCCAAGGCCCCACCAGCTTCTAGGGCTGAAGGATCACAAAAGGGGGCTTCCTGAAGATCTGGGCAGCCCAAGCTCTCAACCAGCGACTAGTTTCCAGTCAGCTAGACCAGACCCCAGAGTGCCAGTGTCTGAAGAGTACAGACTTCTGTATTCATACTGTGGCTGAGACTACCACATTGTTTCACAGCTGAGAAAACCCCCAAAAGAAGGCTGATTTTGCTCAAAGTCACTCAAGCTCTTTGTACTGATTAAAAGGAAGAGAGAGTCCTCTGGGTCTTCTATCACCTAGTCTAGTACGTTCTCTATGGAGCCCTTAGCTCTCCTGTGACTATTTATTTTGACAGATCCAAAACCATGACTTACAACTACTAATTTATTCCTCAACACTTTACCAATGACTGCCCTGCCCTGCAGACCTTGGGCCTGTGGAGTCTCCCTCTCTCTCCCTCTCCCTCTTCCATCCCTCTCTCCTCTCCCTCTCTCTCACTCCCTGTTTATCTCTTCCCTCCCTCTCTTCCTCCTAGGGTTTAGTTGAAATGAGGAGACACATCAAAGTAAAAAATTGTGCTCTGTGACTACAAGTCGGGGTCCACCCAAGTAAATCTAAGCTAGGCCATTCCCGTGTTGCGTTCTTTTAGGGAGCAGCGGTAAATATACCTTCCTAGTGTAAGGAGGTAGAGCACCCACTTTAATTAAAAAAATAAATAAATAAATATATAAATAAGTAAAACAGGAAATTGTTAGAGGGGGAAATAGGAGGTAATTTGAGAAGGAAGTTGTGGCCTGCTATGTCTAAGAATTTAAGCAGAGCTGTCTTCCTCCCCACCCTCACCTTCCCTCTCTTCCTCCCTCTTCCTTTCCCTCCCTCCTCACCCCACCTTTTTCTCCCTCCCCACACTCTACTTTCCCTCTCTTCCCACACTGCACCCTCCCTTCCTCCCCACCTCCTGCTTTCCCCCCTCCACACCCCTCCTTTCCCTCTCTTTCTAAAGATATATCCATGCTGCAGCCACTAGGACCCCAGAGATCTGACTGAATGTGTGAAAGCAGAAGGCAGTGGGAGGGAATAGGTCTGAAAGCTGGATTCTCATGCCACAGGACAGTGTTTCACTGCCCCAAGGGGAGAGAAGGGATCCTAAAAATACCCTGGAGCCTATTATAATATTTCAACAGGGTTTATGTGCTCCCTGGGCACACTCACCCCTGGAAGATGGATTGTGCATTTTGACAAATCTATATTTAACATGGGTGGATAATATACAACGCATGCTTCCTGGTAGAAAAAAAAAATTCATACTAATGGAAAACTCGAGGCTGGTAATTACAATAGGCATTTAAAGGCAGTGCCTATTGTGGGCTGTACATAGAAAGTGAGTCTTGTTAGGCAGAAAGGGAAAGTAGCTTGAGTGGAGGAGTTTATGGCACCACCACAGGGGAAAAAAAGCAACCCAGGGCAACAGAGGAGGAGGTTCAGGAGACCAGCTCCTTTCACTACCTACTCTGGGTCATGTGGACTCCCTTCCAGCATCCAGTATGCATTTCTTCATCAAACATTTTTTAAGCACCTATGGTGTTCCAAGTACTCTGCTGGCTCTGGGACACAAACAATTAGTAGATTCAGAGAATCTGCCTGGACCGAAATCACTTCAGATGTAGACAGCATCTGTAGCTGTTGCTTTAGTGTGGTCACTAAAGGATGGGAGCTGAGGCCAGTGATGAGATAGGCTGGTGGTGATGGGGCGGGGGAGATGCAGTCTGCTTGGGAGAGTGAGACAAGCAGAGGCGGGACTGCAGGGGACCGATCTTTGCTGAGAGGAGAGGCAAAGGAACATACTGCAGGCTAGAAGGGAACAGAACGAGCAGAGGCCCTGAAACAGAACCACTGGAGGTGCAAAGTGCCAGCCAGGATGGCCAATCAGAGAGTGAGGAGATTGAGTAAGGCAGGAAAGGTCAGCAGGGGAGTTGTTCAGACTCTGTGTCAAGGTCGGATATGCAGGGACTTTTCCTCGTGTGTAATGGGGATCTCAGAACCACAAGGAAGTGAAATACTATATGTGATATAATTTTGGTATGTTAAATTAATAAGCTTCCTTGAGCTTCAGGGAGAAAATGGATTCCACTGCTAAAGTCCTCTGCCATCCACCTAACCTAGATTTAAAGCTGTGTGTGCACATGTATGGATGCATGTAGATGTATGCTTGTATATACATGTGTGTGCATGTGTGTGAAGTGTGTTCATGTGCACACGACAGTAACAGCGAGACCATGCAGGGAAGGGAGAATTCTAGTGAGAAGAGGAAGAAGGTGATAGGAAGGATGAAGCCAGTTACCTCACGCTTTCTCTTTCGAAGAATCTACGTTCAAAGTGTGTACATGGCGGTTGTTTTGTGAGAGTTAAGGGGACTAACACGAATATCAGGAAAGGAAGAGAGGGCAACAAGAGAGAAGGTGTGAGTGGGCAAAATACAATAATGCACACTATGAAGATTCCATTGTAATAAAGTCCATTCTTTTCTACACTAAAATTTAATCAGAAAAATTTTCTTAGCACAATCATGGAATACCCAAAAAACTTAAAAACACTTCTTATGCGTTACAGAGCATGTGAATAATGGACGTTAATTTAAAATTCCAAATGACATGAAGTTCAGGCCATGATTATCACTGTCAGCTCCTGGGACAGGCGTGGGGCAGGGTAGGGGAGGTGCCTCATGATGTTCCAGTCTAGATTGAAGAGCTGTCAATCACTGGGCAAGTCACCTCGAGGGAGTCACGAAGCTGGGAGTTGGAGTGGCAGACCACAGGAGGAGTTGGCGTGTGGGTGTCAGGAGTGAATGTAACTGAAATACAATGTACTCGTGTGTGAAATTCTCAAGGACTAAAAGAAACCATATCAACAACAATAATAATAATTCTCTAGGAATATTCAAGTTATGGGTTTTTGAGGACTCGACATGCTAACGTGCTTTGAAGTTCTCGCCTCATGGTGAAGTAAGGAGAGTCCCCTGGCTGAGGCAAGGACTGTGAGTTCTCTGTCCTGTATCAGATAGAAAAGTGAAGTTTACAGGCTGACTGATGGACAGCTCCATCCCCTTCCCTTCCTATCACATTCTAAGCAGCAATCACCTGCAAAACAGCATTCATAACTGCTGGGATCCTGCAAAATGGATCCCGTGGGGATGTTTACATGGCTAAGCAATGCTGCGGCTGCTGCTCTGGAAGGCCTGAGAATCTGCTTGCAAGGCATGTGAGTTCAACACAAGCATCAGCAGGAGACATACACGGAGAGGAAGGGCAAGATGAAGAAAGTCAATACTAGTCTTCCTAAACCCATGTCAACAGCAATAGTAGGCTGTTGCCTTCCCATAACACCTTTTAGGTTTTGCCTTAAAGCCATGGCTAAAGAAATGAAAGATAAGTCGACAGTCAGCATATCTACCCACCTTGGATTTGACCTAGATATGTGGCATGACTATGTCCATTAGCTGTGTGTGTGTGCATGTTTGTAAGCGTGCACACACAGAAGTCAAAAGATGACCTCAGATGTTCATCCTTTCCAGTGTATGCAGACTACCTAGCCAGAGAGATTCCAAGAAACCTATTGTCCCCACCTCCCATCTAACTATAAAAGATTACAGCAAACATACCACTGTGCTCAGCCTTGTGCAGCCTATGGATTCAAACTCATGCCTTCACACTGGCATGGTCAGTGCCTTACTCACCAAGCCATTTCCCCAACACAAATGTGTCTATTAACTTTCAATCCTTGCTTTTAGCTCATCATCTTTAAACAGGACCCTGTCAGTCTTTTCTTAACAGTGTCATTGTAGTGACAGGAGGCATTAATTATGTGAAAGTGCTTTTCTGGGTGGCTACTGTGATCAATGGTCATGATGACCTCTGGTCTAAAACGCCCGTCTGATAACATTGGCTGTGGACAGATGGGTGAGGGTTCACACAGACACAGGTGTGTACAGAATGGCTGGATGATCGATGAACTGGTAAACAGATTGATAGTTGAAGGCATGAATGGATGGCTGACTGGTAGAGTAGATGGTGAGACAGCGGATGATAAGTGATGGTGCGTTCAATGGATTTTTTTTTTGAGCCATCTGGCCATTTGTTTACAGTATCTTCTATTCGCTAACTTGAGGCGGGGATGTTATACATGTGTACATGCAGCTGTGTGAACCTATGTGCACATGTCCAGAGGCCAGGCAAGGATATTGGGTGTCATCCTCTGTTGCTCTCTACCTTCTTCCCTTCAAAGGCCTCTCACTGAACCTAGAGATTACTGTTTATGGTGGGCTGGTGTCCAGCAAGACCCAGGAATTTTCATGTCTCCACACCTGAGCACAGGGGTTACAGGCATAAACAACCATGGCTGGCAGTTTCCATGGGTGCTAGGGTCAGAATGTCGGGCTTCATGCTTATGCAGGGAAGACTTTTATGTAGTGAGCCTTCTGTACAGCCTCCACTAACTTTTCCCGTCTCCTCTTCTAGTCTGTTCCCAGTTCTCCAAAGGAGTCTATGCCATCTTTGGGTTTTATGAGCGAAGGACTGTCAACATGCTAACCTCCTTCTGCGGGGCCCTCCATGTGTGCTTCATTACTCCAAGCTTTCCCGTCGACACATCCAATCAGTTCGTCCTGCAGCTGCGCCCGGAACTACAGGAAGCTCTCATCAGCATCATCGACCATTACAAGTGGCAGACCTTTGTCTACATTTATGATGCTGACCGGGGTAAGCTAAGGGTTAAAGAAAGGAGGTTGTTTAGGGATGGAGAAAATTTACCATCAGTGGAAGGAATGATTCCTCTCTGTCTCCGTAGAACACACAGGGAAGGAAGCCAGGTGCTTTATTTGTGCATGGTGATCTCTTGGCTGCTAATATTTAACTCAGAGTGTGAAGATTCATCCCTTGAGACAAGGGTCCTCCAACCCATCAAGCTAGTCTACCATTCACCAAACTCTTATGTCACTGAAGTCTGAGGTCTTCAGCAAACTGGCCCACACCTCACAGCACTGTTAATTGAGTGTAGAGCAAAACCAGATCTGAACCCATGTTCTCTCTTCACCGGCCCTGGGACTCTGAGCAGATTTGTGATGCATTAGTTTTACCACTTGTATAGTGGGTCAAATTCCCCATGACTTCATCCCCTCATGTCTGAAATGAAGATGAGTTGCCACAACTTCAAGAATGTATTATGAAGATTTATTGAGATAATGACTGAATGTGTTCATTCATTGCCTACAGTATGATAAATATTCAAAATCCTTAATATGTGTTATCTGCTATCATCTTCACCATCAACAGCAGCAGCACCACCATCACCACCTTCAGCTCTATCCCATCATCATCATCATCACCATCACATCATCCTCTAGTTCTTTATTATGGCACAAGATTATTCTGAAAGGGAACATTGGCCAATGACCCACACAGTGGCTGCTGTCTGAGAACGAAAATCATCACAATAGGGAGAGAGAAGGAGATTAACAAAAATAACAGAAAGAAATGGATGCTTCTGCTCTCTCCCGCTATGTAACTTCCTCTTTTGAATGGCACCTGTCCCTCTACCTGTAAAACTGTCATAATCAGCCACTCCCCTGTCCAAAGTATTTAATAGTCTCTGCAGGAAACTGGCAAGGAAGTGATCCCCTGCCTCAGTGTCTAGGCTTTAGTCCCAGTCTGCTCATCTCTTTACACTTGGCCATGCATAAGGAGGCAGGGTGGGGCAGGCAAGCATACATCAAGGGGTCAGAAAGAGGAAGAGTTCCTATTTAAAGGATGAGTGGATGGAGAAAATAGCATGGGATGCAGAATAAAGGAGGGGGACCATATAGGTAGATGCAATAAATAAATGCACCCCAGGATAAGTAGGATATAGAAAGTAAAAAGTATGGGAAACAATAGAGACATGCAATTGTAAAATTCAAAGGGGGCAGGATTACAAAGCACCTACTGTGTGACAAAGTATTAGCTATTAGAGCCATATCCAAATTTCCCAAACTTGACTGACAGTTATCAGTTATCTTCGATACTAAGTTAGCCTGTTCAGTAAGCAATTACTAAATTCCCTGAATTGCTTACCTTTCTGTTGCTGTGGTTAAAAAAAAAAAAAAAAAAAAAAAGCCTTGTCAAAAGGATCTTAAGGAGGAAAGGGTTTACTGTGGCTCACAGTTCCAGAGGGACAGTCAGTCCATCGTGGTGAGGAGGGCATAGCGACAGGAGCAGTAAGCCAGGCTGATGGCATCACATCTGCACAGGGGAAGCAGAGGAAGAGAACAGGAAATGGGACAAAGCTACAAACCCTGAATGTCCACCCCCAGGGGCATCCTTCTACCTTCCTAAGGTTTCATAACCTCCCCAAAACAGCACCACCAAACTGGGGACCTAGTAAGTGTCCCTATGATGGGCCTATTTGGAACTCCTCATTCAGGGTACCACTGTCCCCAAATACTAGCAGTAGCAATTAGCGTTTAGAGAACCCTTAGCATACCAGACCAGCCCATGTCCAACACTGCTATTTAATCTCCATCAGAGCCTGTGAGGTAGGCACTATTCATGCTGCCACTTTATTTTGGAAGAAGCCGAAGTCCACACAGACAAGTGAGCTTCTGGAAGCACTTTAGCTTAAATTTTGGATCTGGTCCTTTAAAGGTGTCTTTAGTCGACTGTCTTTCTTACTGTCTGTCATGGCCTGCAAACAGAATGCCAAAATGACCAGGTACTTGCCTCTGTGACATTCGGGCACCCAGAGAGCAGCAGGACCTGGAAGTGGATGCGGACAGATAGCTAAATGTGCCCAGTGGAAGAAGGGGTGGGCTGCGTCAAGCGCAGGCAGCAGTGGGTGTCACCTGCGAATGCCAAAGCTGCCATTTCTCTGTCCTCCCCTCCACTTCAGGCCTGTCAGTCCTGCAGAGAGTCTTGGATACAGCTGCAGAGAAGAACTGGCAGGTGACGGCTGTCAACATTCTGACCACCACAGAGGAAGGATACAGGATGCTCTTTCAGGACCTGGAGAAGAAAAAGGAGCGGCTGGTGGTGGTGGACTGTGAATCAGAACGCCTCAACGCCATCCTGGGCCAGGTACTAAAGGCAACATGGGGCAGGCACAAGGCAGACTCTGGAGACAACTAGGGAGAAGATGGGTGTGCTTCTGCTGTGGGTGTTGTGGGGGGCGTCTAAAGAGGGCTCTTGAGGAGGTGAGCCTTGACGCCTTCCATTTCACACTCTGAGTCCTAAAACTTCCACATGAGACCTGGTAAAATAGCAAAGCCCACGGGAGCCTTGATATGACACTTCGAGTGATCCTGATGCTGACTGACCAAAAAAACTTACTTCATGTGTGCCTCTTTACTATTAAAATTAAATTGCATTGTCCCTTAGAACTTACGAGGTCCAAGCTGCAGACAGACTCCTGTGTTCAGCCTAGAGATGTGTCACTCACAGATCCAGCATTAGGAGTCACATGGCCTTGACCTGTTTGAAGGGCCACCTCCCCCACCTCCACTCCTTCCCTGAACAGCTCCTGCCTCTGAGAGCAGGACGGATGCCATATCCTATGAACAGGTGCTGTAAGCTCAATGGCTTCAGCCGACCGTCCCTAAACTGTATTTGCTCTGATTTCAGAATTAGAGAAAGGAAGGCAGCCCAGCCTAGTGTGCCTCTGTGTAGGTCAGTGTCTTTTTGTACTGCATTCATGTATTCAGATGAATGAGCAAGGAGGAGGCTTGTAGTCATGTTTGAACAGTGTCATATAATGAAAGATGGGCTTTTAAGGGATTTGATGACATGACAAGGCTGCTTAATGGCCCTCAAGAACCTGGATACCACCACCCCACCCCACCCCTCCACCTCCCACCAAGGGGAGCCTCATCACCAGATCAGCAATCACTGTGAAGCTTCCACAGCCAAGCAGGGAGGACTTTGGAAGCCCTGGGCTCTTTCAGGCATTAACTATGTGTGTTCTCCAGTGTCAAGTGTGGATTTGGGGTTTGCTCTTGAAGAGAAACCAGCACAAAATTGTTTCTATGGTGACAGAAGTCCTCTGGGCTATAGTCGGGTTACTGAGTCCTAGCATCCAAGGTGGGGGTTGTGGAGGGCAGGGACAGTGTAGAGCAATGTATAAAGGCAGAGATTCTAGAACCAAACCAGCTGGGGTTCGGCTTCCAGGCTGAGTGCCTGCTAGCTTTATGATCATGGACCAGGCTGGTGACCTGTCCCCATCTCATATCCCCACTCTGTAAGGCTGAAATAATGATAACTTTCTCTAGAAGGCCTTTACAGGGACCAGAAGGACCAAGGCATGGGTTGTACTTGGGAAGAAGTTTGCCCATAGGACGGGATGTGTGAAAATGCTCCCCATTACTGCTATTCATAGCGCCAACTGCACTGGCTTCATGAGTCATC
The DNA here is from genome assembly GCF_903995435.1 of Acomys russatus. Classification (NCBI taxonomy): domain Eukaryota; kingdom Metazoa; phylum Chordata; class Mammalia; order Rodentia; family Muridae; genus Acomys; species Acomys russatus. The sequence goes on from NC_067161.1 coordinate 38,066,095, forward strand.
TTCCTCTCTGACGATAAAGGAATTTATCTACAAGATTGGGATAAAGGCTCCAGCTCTACAAACCTAGGGTTGGAGAAAGAGATGGGAGATGAATGGAATGAATAGACTCAAGGTGTCCTTACTAGAGTGGTGGCTTGTCCTGGACTGTGTCATGCCACCATTTTCTGGGGACGTACGGCAGAGGAGAGAACGTACTGCGTTAGGCTCTTTCCGTGTGTGATAGCCATGCTTATACACCTGAAGGTCAAATAGTGCCTACCACTTTCCCTGTTACAGATGAGAAAGAGGTGTTTGTTTTCTTTTTTTAAACAAAGGTCTTACAGTTAAAATAAAAGGAAATCAGGCAGTCACACCAAGCTAGATTTGGTGATATAGCCCAAGGTCTTAAAAATACAACTTTCTTCGGTGCTGGAGCAATGGCTCAGAGGTTAAGAGCCCTGGCTGCTCTTGCAGAGGACCTGGGTTTGGTTCCCATACACCAAATGGCAGTTATAACCATCTGTACTCTGGTTCTAAGAGAGACAGCTCCCTCTCTGGCCTCCAAGAGCACCAGGCACACATGTGGTGCACAGTCATACATGCAGGCAAAACAACCATGTACATTTTTTTAAATAAAACTTTCTTTTCTTTTTTCGAGATAGGGTTTCTTTGGGTAGCCTTGGCTGTCCTGGACTTACTCTGTAGAACAGGCTGGCCTCGAACTCACAGCGATCCACCTGCCCCTGGCTCCCAAGTGCTAGGATTACAGCCATGTGACATCTTACCTGGCTAAATACAACTTTCTGAAGCTAGGGGTATGTCTCTGTTAGTAACATGCCTGCTGTAGAAGCATACTGACCTAAGTTCAACCTCCAGCACATACTTATAAAACAAAGTAGGGCGACCCATGTTTTTAATCCCAGAACTGGAGAGCTAGAGATGGCTGGTTGATCCCTGGGTTCCCCTGTTCAGTGACCCTAGCTCAATTGGGGAGTCACCCAGGTCTCAGATTTCCAAAATTGTTCTAAGAGGCTGATGAGTAATGACACCAAAGGTTGACCTCTGGCCGTAACACAAATGCACACGCGCGCGCACACATACACGAACAGACAAACACACACACATGAATGTGCATATACACATGAAGACAACGTATGCAACACAGAGTACAATTTTCTTGCCTGTACATCTATCGCAACTTCCTCTGCCAAGGGAAAATTTTTATTTCATAAAGAAATGTCCCATTTAGTCATTTTTTAAAATATTCTTGATGGCAAACATTTTAAATTATTGGATCTTAATAGTCTGAAAACAGAGACCGAATTTTGAAAGGATCCTTGGGCTCACTTGATTGATAGCTTGTGCCTATGTTTCACAGCTGATGCTGAGGATCACTGTTATATACATATATAAAGGGGCGTGATAGAGGAGCATCAGAAATCACAAAGAGGTGACAAAATGACAGAAACGTAAGGAGAAACAGAAGGACAACTCAACCCACAGAGATGAGTGGTAATCAGCTCTGGCTGTCTGGTTGCTCTATAACAGGGGGAGAAGCAAAAAATCTCATCTAAAAGATGAAAAGAAACCACTGACACTTCTTTTCCCAGGACAGAAACCACAGTTTTCTGAAGCCTCTAGTTGGTTTTTGTTTCTGGTGCTGCTCGTTGTCCCACCAGGGGCCAGCAGGGAAGAAGAGGCCCAATATCCTACTCCTTGAGTCTCATGGGTTTTGGCTGGTGCCATCTGAAGAGGAAATCTATCATTTAGGACTGAGCTACCCTTTGACCATGATTACAAAAATAATAATAATAATAGCAAGTTGAGGAGCCCAGGTGCAATCAGCCACATCCTTGATGTAGAAGACTATTGTGAATAAAGAGAAGGCCTGATGTCAGCAGACCAAGAATTTCAGGAAGCAGAAGGTTTGGCTTAGGCAGGAAAGGGTGTGGTGCATGGGTAGGCTTGCCCTTGGTGGCTAGAAAAATGAACCCATCACCTGAGGATAATGGCAGAGATGGTAGCTAGCCCTGAGCTTGAGGCACAACCCCTGTGTAGGTCTATCTCTCTATTGCAATGCTCACTGAGGACTCTGAAGTTCACAAGTGTAATTAACCTTCACCGATTCTGCCCACCAGCAGTGTGTTTCATGCTGAGCTGGCTTTGAAGGAATCAAAACCTGTCTTCTGCGTGGAGCTCGTCGCTGTGCTCGCGTCTTCATTCTGACACACATGGGAGACACCCCTGGGCTAGAAACCAGCCACTTCAGGGTATACAAACTGGAGCATCATCAGCCTTAGAGAACCATCCCCACCCATAGGCTCAATCCACACACAGGAACCAAGGGAAGAAGACCTTATCAATCACAAGCACAAGAGTACAGGAAAGAACAAACTTCCAAACCTCTGATATGAGTAGGGGACAGAGAAAATAACACGCAACGACTGAATGAACCAACAAAGCAACCAAGAAAATACAGATATTAGCAACCCCTTTCCATAGTAACTCTAAATGTAAATAATTATAACCCTCCAATTGAGTGAAGACAGCTGCTCCAATTTAAAAACAATATCCAAGGATGGATTGTTTATAAGAAACACACCAACAGCTGGCAGTGGTGGTGCATGCCCTTTAATCCCACCACTCGGAAGGCAGAGGAAGGTGGATCTCTGTGAGTTCAAAACCAGCCTGGTCTGCAGAACAAGTCCCAGGAGAGTCAAGGCTACACAGAGAAACCCTGTCTCGAAAACAAAAAACAAAAACAAAGGAAGGAAGGAAGGAAAGACACTAGCAAAAGACAAGATTGGAAGTGATAGGAAGTCCATACACCAGGAAAATGGAAGCCTGAAACAAGAAGAAGTAGCCATACTTACATATGATAATACAAAAGTAAGGTCACTGCTATGTTACTAAATGGGGCAATCCATCAAGAATGTATGCACCAAATATTCATGCACACTAATTCCTAGAAAAACACTACTGGTCACAGATGGACTCCTAGAGTCCAAGATAATAATGCTGAGTAAATTCAGATCCCACTCATGGATAAGTAGATAATTTAGTTAAAGAAAATCAACAAATGAACTTCTGAGTTATGTTGTGCCCTAGGTCGAAGAGACCTAGACATGTGCAGATCATTCCACTGAACAGCTACAAAATGCTTTCAACTCAACGACCCATGCATCTTATCTAAAATCAGTGACATTTTAGACAAGAAAGTAAGTTTTAACAAATATAATCAAATTAATTCATTGTATAATTATCATATATACTTGATATTTGGTATATGATGTCATTATATATTATCATAGTGGAATAAAACTAGAAATCAAGAGGCAAAGAAATGGCACAAACTATACAAGAACATATAAGTTGTAAAATACAGTCTCAAATCATAAGTGGTTTGCAGAGGAAAACATGGAGAAATATTTTCTAAATCCTCTAATCAAATAAAAATAAAATAAAATTTATGGGAACCTTTGGGTTACAGAAGTATAGTTATTGATCCTTACACTAAAAGTCAAATTGCGAATTAATAAATTGATGCATTTCAAAGGTTTAGAGAAACAAACAACAACAACAAAAAAAAAAAAACGTAGAACCTCAAAACCAGTAGAAAGAAAAAAAAAAAAAAAACCAGTAGAAAGAAAGCAATAGTAAGGGCCAGAGCACAAATTGATTAAATGGAAACCAAAATAGCAGTACAAAAAAGAAAGAAAAATGAGAAAGGAAAGGAAAGAAAAAGAAAAACATTTGACTTTTTGATAAGAAAGCAAAATGAACAAACCCTTGCATAAACTAACTGAAGAAAGTAAGAGGTGGCCCAAATTAGTAGCAACTGGGGGAGCATTATAATGGATACCAATAAAATCCAGAGGACCACTAGAGAATACTTTGAAAATGTAGGTTCTGAACACATTTTAAAAAATCTAGAGGAAATAACTGAATTCCTAGAAGCGTATGACCTACCCAAATTAAATCAAGACAGTAAAAACAACTTCCTCAGATCTGTATTAAGTGATGAAAATAGAACAGCAGTAATGAGTCACCCAACAAAGAAAAGCCCAAGACTGGAAGGAATCACTGCCAAGTTCTATCAGATCTTTAAGGAAATGCTCCTGAAACTATTTCAGAGGCTAGAAAGGGAAGGAGCATTACCAAAGTCATTCTATAAAACTGGTGTGACTCTAACACCACATCCAGATAAAGAGAGGGATTGGGATGAAGGGAGAGACATAAACAGAGACAAAGACAGGAAGGACAGAGGAAGAGAGAAACCGAGAAAAACTGCCTATAGACTAGTTTCCTTGACAAACGGCAAAAAATTCTGAGGTTACCTGCACAGGATACAGCCAAAAGCCTAGCACAGATGGAAAAATGACCTTCAAGCTCCATCCTTTTACTGAGGAGCTATCTGCAGTTGATAGTTTTCATGAAAGGAGGACTCATTCCTTCCTAAGGATGTGGACACTGATATAACACTATGCTCCAGTGGATGGCCCCACACTGTGCTCAGCTAGACTTCATGAGTCACAAGAATAGATTAAGAAAGACATGAAGTTATAAAGGGGTCATGTTGGTAGAGATATAGGGAAAGCTGAGAGGAGCAAACAGGATAGATGCGATCGTATCACATGTTATAGTTTAGATGCATTAAATTCCCAGGAATAAAGGAAAAATTAAATGTTTTTCAGAAAAACTGCTTGTAAAACTAATTTAAAGCCACATTTAAAAGATCAAATAGTATAATCAGGTTGATCTCTTTCTGAGGATGCAAGGGTGGTGCAACATATGCAAATCAGTCCATGTAACACAGCACAGAGATGGATGCACAGACAGAAGTTACATGACCATGTCAGTACGTGCAGGAAAGCCTTTGATAAAATCCAGCATCCTCTCATGATAAAAATCCCCCATGAAACTAGAAATAAAAATAGCATACCTCAGCATAGTAAAGATTTTGTGACAAGTATACAACCAATGTTATATTAAGTGAGGAAAAACCTAAAAGCATTTCCTGTAAAGTCAGGTATGAGACAACCGTGTCCACTTTCTTCACTCATAGTGCATGACTCTTTGGAGTCTGGGAGCTATAAAGAAAGAAAAAAGACTAAAGATTCTAGAGGAGACTCTTTGATCTGATAATATTTTTCTGGAAATTGCAAGGATATGAAAACATATAAAATCAGTACCTTTGCTATACAGCTATAAAATACTTGCTGAAAAATGATTTTAAGTCCCATTCACGCTTTTTTTCCTTTTTTTTTTTTTCCTTTTTCTTTTTTCTTTTTTTTTTTTTTTTTCCCCCACACTAACTTTAAAAATAGAAACACTTATGCATCAGCTTCCTTGTTGTTTCTATGTGAAAATATTCTGACAAAAAGTAGCTCAGGGAAAGAAGAGTTGCTATTGGATAACAAATCCCAGAAGGATATGTTATGCCCAAATTTTGAGAGACTCCCTGAAGAGACCACCCAAGAGCCGAGTCCAAATGCAATGGCAAGGAAGTCTTTATTGCAGGTTCGAACCTGGGCCACCCCTCTCATGCAGTGGCACAGCAGATGCAGGAAAGTGGCTTTTTATAGGTTCTAGACAAGGAAATGGGTTTTACAGTATATGATTGGATGGCATTCGGGCAGAAAAGCTGCCAGCAGGGATTTACAAGCCTTGGTGTTTTTGTGGTTGGGTAATATGTGTAGGGGCAAGTTGGCCTATAGAAAAGATTGGTTGAAGCAGTCATGGGTGGGGGGGCATTAGGAACTTCGGCCTGGCTTCTCCTAATTGGTTGTTGCTATGTGCCAGACCACCTGCTGGTCAGCTTGACCAACAGAGAATGTATTTGGACTTTCCCAAGGTGAGCTGATTGTATTGCTAGGGAATATTTTTCTGTTTAGACTAGTTTGTGGTTTTTCTGGAAGCTGGGTTCAGCCCTTGGCTAGGTTTAACACAAAATGGAGCTTCTTTTTCAAAATGGAGTTTGTCTGGTCTTTTCAGATAGAACCCACTGTCATGAGGAAGGCATGGCAGCAGGAACCGGCTCATCACATAGCAACTACACACAGGAAACAGAAAACAGGAAGTAGGGCACAGCTATAATGCCTCAAAACCCACCCCTTGGAGATATTTTCTCCAGCAAGGCTACATCAGCTAAAGATTCCTTGACCTCCCCAGATAGCAAGATGAGGTGGAGCTGAAGTTTTCAAACACACGATCCTATGGGGAACATTTCAAACCAAGACAACCTAGCAATGAACCTAACAAGGACTGGAAAGGGCTCTATAATTAAATCTCAAAACACAGATGAATAAGTGAATGAGACACTACAGAACAGAAGAGTCTCCTTCTTCTCTTCCTCATGGGCCAGCAGAACTGCAATGTGAAAATGGGCATATTGCTGAGAACTCTCTGCAAAGTCAATGCAGTCCCCATAAAAATTCCATTAGCCCTCTTCATAGAAATAGGAAACGGAACTCCTGGTCTCAAATTATATCACAGGGCTATAGTGATAAAAACCTGCATGGCAATGGCACAAAAACAGACATGATAACCATAGATTGGAACAAAGCAGAGTTTCTAAAAAGAGAATCATGCCACCTAAAGCATGGTGCCAAAAATACAAATCAGAGCAAGGGCACCCTCTTCAGCCGTAATGCTGAGGAAGCCAGAGTCCCACAAGCATTCTTTTCACTTAGTAAAAATAAATAAATAAATAAACTCAAAAAAGATCAAAGGCTTTCAATTAAGACCCCAAACTCTGAATCTGCTAGAGGGAAATAGAGGGAAAATACTGAAATTTAGGCCTTGCCCGAGGATGCTCTGGAAAGAGCCCTAGCAGGTCAGGGTGTGACAAATGGGATTTCACACAATTAAAAATCTTTTGGACTTCAAAAGAGACAATCAGCAGAGTGGAGGAAGAGCCTACAGAATGGGAGAATAAAACTGTTTGTTCACTATTCATCTGCAAGAGATTAAATACTAAAAAAGAAAAAAAAAATCCAGTCAGTAACTGGAGCGCTGAACTGAACAGACTGTTCTCAAAAGAAACATAAATAATCAAGAAATGATTGAAAATCTGTTCAGCATTCTTAGCCATGAAGGAAGTACAAATCAAATTCACACTGAGTTTCTACTCACTCCAGTCAAAATGGCTAAAATTGTGCTGGTGAGAGGCTCAGCGGACACAGATGCACGGAGCAAAGCCCAGAAACCCAAACTTGAGTCTTGGAACCTCCGTGGTGGAAAGAGACAAGCAGTTCCTGCAAGTTGGCTTCTGACCTTCACATGCACATACATGTGCATGGATACACACAAAATAAATAAACATGCAACTAGAACAGAAACATTCTTTCTTTTTAAAATCTAAAAATATCACAGATCAAGAAAAGAATGCTAGGTAAGAGGACACACGCTTTGAATCCCAGCATTCAGGAGGCAGAGGCAGACAGTTTTCTGCACGTTTGAGGCCAGTCGGGTATACATAATGAGTTCCAGACCTGCTAGTGAAAACTCAGAAAAATAAAAACAAAAACAGCCAGTATGGTTGTTCCTCAAAAACTAAAAATGTAACTAGCATAGACATATGGTCCAGCCACACCAAATACACCTCTGTATGTTACAGAGATGGAGACAGTGTTCACAACAGCAGAAGTGCACATCAACAGACAAATGAGTGAGGAGAAGGTGCTATCTGCACCAAGGAGCTCCACGATATCATGGATAAAGATGGAACTCTTTTGTTTGCAGAAAAATCAACAGGTTAGAGGGTATCAGATTAAGTGAGGTAAGGCAGGCTCAGAAAGCCAAACACTACAAGTTTCTCTTATGGGCAGACTAAAGACTTTAAAACATAAAAATGTATAAACTCGGGAGCCAGAGAGATGGTTCAGTGGTTAAGAGCATTTGCTGCCCTTGCTGAGGCCTTGGGTTTGGTTCCCAGAACCCACATGACTTGTAACTCCACTTTCAGGGTATCCAATGCTCCCTTTGGGCCTCTATAGTCACTGCACACAGATGATGCACATATACACATATAGACACTCATACGGAGTGTGAATAAAATTAATATATAAAATTTTATATAAATTTATATTTATATGAACATAATTTTATACTTATAGAAAATGAATAAGCCTGAAATATACACATATATAGCAAACAGGGTTATTTGAATAGTTTTCTTTACCAGCATATAAGACACTAATAATATAATACAGTCATTAAGGACAGAATGAATTCGAGGTGAGAGTTAACCAGAGCCTCCCAGGGCCATCCATCACGCTGCCCTGTTTTATTATCTCTGTGGTGTTTATGACCTGCTGACGTCTTCTTCGATCATCTATTTATATATTTACCATCTGGCTTCCTCCTGAAACTGCATCTCAGCTCAGTGAGGTCACTGGAACCTTGCCTTGCTATTTGAGCTGTACCCCCAGCATATTATCCAGTGCTTAGCAGAAAGTCTCTGTTCAGTAAATGTTTGTTGAACTGCTCACAGAAGGCTATACAGCAGAGGTCTGATGAGAAGTCATCCAGAAGGCATGTAGAGATTTGGGGAGACCTGTGGGGGCCATTCCTGTGCAATCTATGGATAAAGAAAGTCCAAAGAAGGCCTGAAGAGATAGCAGTTAAGGGCACTGGCTGCTCTTCCAAAAGACCAGAGTGCAATTCCCAGCACCCAGATGGCAGCTCACAAGTGTCTGTAACTCAAAGATCTGACACCGCCACACAGACACACATGCAAGCAAACACCAATGCACATAAAATAAAAATAAATTCTTTTTTATTTTAATTAATTCATTCTTGTTATATCTCAATGGTTATCCCATCCCTTGTATCCTCCCATTCTTCCCTCCCTCCCATTTTCCCCTTACTCCCCTCCCCTATGACTGTGACTGAGGGGGACCTCCTCCCCCTTTATATGCTCATAGGGTATCAAGTCTCTTCTTGGTAGCCTGCTATCCTTCCTCTGAGTGCCACCAGGTCTCCCCCTAGATGGGAGGACATCCTATTGGGACTCTAGACGAGAGAAGCATGGGAGAATAGCAAAGTGGAAGGATCTAGAGGGTCCTAGAAACCTACAATAAATTCTTTTTTAAAAGTTTCTTTAAAAAGAAGAAAGAAAGAAAGTCCAAAGCATGTTCATTGGTGATAAAGTTTGTGGGGTCAGTGAGGGGAAGGACCTACCTTCACAATACCCTTTTCAGTCAATGACCTTGTGTGCATTTATCTGTGTCCTGTTTATTGAGGGGTGCCTCCCGTCTGGAACATCTTATTTCATTCCCTGTGCACTGTGCACCAGCTTCATGCAGTTAGGATTTGATACATGTTTGCGAGATAAAACGAATCAAAGCAGTGAGTCAGCCACTGGATCGGAGTGGTGTGGACGCCACCATCAGGTTGAGATGCACAAGTCACTCACTGGTACAGGTTAAAAGTCATCCTGTATTGGCTTTTCCTCTGCTTCCTTCTGTACTCCCGAGTTGTAAAATCACTATGGCTACACTCTCTGAATGCAGTGGCCTCTGAAATATCTTTATTTGCTGTTTTGTGTTTACTGGAAGCTGAACAGGCTTTTGATAAAGGTATCTCCTTGTTGAAGAGATGGCATGCCATTCGACAAGAAAATGGAAAAGTAATGAAGAATTATTAATAAAACTATCACCTCGGTGGGTCTGAGCTCCAGCGTCGGGAATTCCAGCCTCGTCACTATCCCAGCATATGCAGTGCGTGCGCTTGCACTTAATTAATCCCAACATCAAAAAAAAAAAAAAAAAAAAAAAAAAAAAAAAAAAAAAAAAACGCAAGCCGTTATGCGCGTACATCCAATTAAGGAGATGTCTGAGTGTAGATTTTAATAACCTTGAGAATTTATTCAGTTAGGCCAGGAGCCTGGGCGCCTCTCATATATTTTATGTCTCTTTAAAGTAGTGCAGGGGGAGAGGCAGTAAGCAGAGAATACAAACCCAATTCAGGAATTTAAAAAAAAAAAAAAAAAGAAAGGAAGAAATAAACCAACTTAATATTGTGGCCAGAACCAAGCTGTGGCCTCAGCTGTTCCTTGTGAGCGGCCTGTCAAGCAGACCCAGCAACATGAAATGGTTTTAGCCACAAATATTTTCCATGATTAAGGGCAGTTTGCATTCACAGTGGGAGGGTGAGGCTTGGGGAGCCAGCTCAAGGGTTAAAGTGCTTACAGTACAATGTGGGGAGCAGAGGCCAGATCCAGGACACCCACATAGATGCTGCTAGGCTCTAATCCCACTGTTCAGAAGGCAGAGACAGGGGATCCCTGGGGCAAGCTGGGTACCCAGACTAGCTAACTAGGCAAACTCTTGCTGCTAGTGAGAGAGTCTGCCCTTGGTATAAGATGGAATAAGATACCTGCCGTCAACCTCTGGCAGGCTGCATACGTGTGTGCCCACACACATGCTTATGTGTGTACTAGTGCACACATACACATACAAGCAATAAGACAAAAAAAATTTAAAAAGACAAGACTGTTCGGGAATCCTGGCTGCTTCCCTCAAAAGTAACCTGGTGTCCATGCAGAAAGTGTCAGGTGTCAGAGACCTCTGTCCTTCCATTACCAGCAGACCACACAAGGGGCTGGGAAAATCACTATGCCAGTTCAGGCCAAGTCCACCTGTCCAATGAGAGGTGAATCCAGGTAAACTCGCCCTTCCTTCCCAACTCCCATGTTAAGTGGTCTATTGATATCTGAGTGCTAAACTACTTACAAAGGAGAACACAGAATTCCGAGACAGAAAGCAGAGATGGTGTCTGCATGGTTTCATGCCCAAATGACGAGCCACTCACTCATATGACCCCCCTGAGGAGCCCTGTCAGATGCCGCTGTGAATAGCAGACAATCCCATACAACATAACATCCTTACACCATGTTGAAGAATGCTTTATAGAAAGAGAGCAGTGAGCATGTAGGCTCCCTCCTTGGGGTTGTAGCGATACCCTCCCACCACCTAGACTCCTCAAACCAGGCAGTAGTGATTTCAGGTCCTGTATTCACCTCTCCATAGCTGCACAATGTGAAGGAGTTAGGGTTCCTCCTCTGTGGCTCCTTCTCATCTGTCAAAGATGCCAGCAGCATCACCATCGTTACATGGCAAGGATGCTGCAGTTGCGTGTATTAGGGACAGAGAAGGCATGTCGTAAATAGCCAGTCAGTGTCAGCTGCTGTCATCACTGCTCCCATTGCTGTTGGTGTCAGTATGACTGATGAGCAGCCTCCCATTATGTCTTTCAGATTGTAAAGCTGGAAAAGAACGGCATTGGTTACCACTACATTCTCGCCAACCTGGTGAGTAGAGTGTCACGAGTTGCGCAGTGGTGCTTCTCACACCCAGGATCTGAGCTTGCTCCACCCGATGGGAACCGTGTGGGAGGAAGGGACGATTCTCAGTGGCATCCCTAAACCTCCAAGACACTAAATGTACCTCTTTACCTCCGCCCTTCTGCTATAGTTTCTTTTCTGTTTGCTATGAAAACAAAAAACAAAAAAACAAGACAACAAAACAGCTCTAGGTTATCATCCCTCATTGTGGGAAGTCAAGGAAGGAACTTCAAACAGCTGGTCACATCCCATCCACTCAAAAGCAGAGAGAAATGGACATTTGCTGACTTGCTTGCTTGTGCTCAGCTCAAATTCACCACTTTTATTAAGTTCATGGTCCCTCGAGTAGGCAACAGTGTCACCCACAGTGAGTTGAGTCTTCCCATAGCAATCACTTGATTAAGAGGGTCCCCAACAGGTGTGCCCATCACTCAAGCCAGTTGTGGTGGTTTGAATAGGTTTGCCCCCCCCCCCATATATTCATGTGTTTGAATGTCTGGCCATAGGGAGTGGCGCTATTAGCGGATGTGGCTTTATTGGAGGAGGTGTGGCCTTGTTAGAGGGAGTGCATCACACCATGTCTGCCTGGATGTTGCCGTGCTGCCCTCATGATGATAATGGACTAAACCTCTAAAGCTGTAAGCCAGCCCCCAATTAAATGTTTTCCCTTATAAGAGTTGCCTTGGTCATGATGCCATTGCTGTGAGGAGACTCCCTCCTCGGTGCAACAAGATCAGCTGCCAGCTGTAGGGAAGGAGCTGGAAACCAAGGCCTCGCCAGAACAACACGCAGGGGAGCAGTTGGTCATCTGGTGAGACCCTTTTGCTCTCTGTCTGTGCTGACAGAGACACAGGACCTCCCAGATCCCTGCGCTTCCCTGAGAAGCCAGTGCAAGACGCACATCCAGGCAGATGTGGTGCTGGAGAAAGAGCTGAGCAATGGAAGCCCAAGCTAGGACCCCAGTGTGGACATTCTGTCACCGAGACTCTCCGCCCAGGTGATGATAGGTTGTGTCAAGGCGACAGTTGAAGCTGACCACCACAATTCCCCCTTTCAAACCATAGCACGCTGCCCATGAGCTTCTAGCTGCCCTTGAGAGAGCATGCTGGAGGGCTAGTGCAGCCTTTTATTCCACACTCTAGCCTCCTCTGATCAGCTCTGGACCTAGGAGTGGGGGGGGGGGGGAATCACTGCATCTTGGAATGGACATTAAATGTCTGGATCCAACTGGTCTCCAACTCAATTGTTGTTTCACTATTCACAAGTACAGACATTTAAATCACAATTACGCTAAAACTGACAGTCCTTTAAGCAGGAACCGCCTTACAGCGTGACCTATATTAATGTCCATTTAGAGAGGTTTTTTTCTTTTTTATATACAGACTAGATAAGTCTGTGCCTTTTTAAAAAATGTTTTCCTTCAGCACACTGCGGCTGTTTATTGGGTGCTATTATTTTGCATGCCACAAAGACAGTTTGCTTTCTCAAATCCTTTGTGTGCGCATACTTGTATATAGACCGGATCTAAGTTTTCTTTCATAGTCATTATTTCCATTAAGTGTATTTTTTTCTGTCATGGTTCTCACTCATGTTTTATGTCATAAACTTTGATTCTTGGAGCTCTTTCCCCCATAGTCAAATGTGATATTCTTATACACTCTGACCCGTATTTTAGAGACGTTCTTAAGATTAAATTCATAGACCACACAGTAACTTGCAGTGCTCAGTTTCACGGGTTCTGTGTATATTTCTGGGGTTATGAAGCCATCACAACTTTATTTCGAGCACTCTATCACCCGCCCCCCGAAACCCATGCACATCAGTAGTCATTAGATAACGCACCCTTCAAGCTCCTCCAGCCCCGGGAAATCGCTGATATACGTTCTAACTCGGTGTTTTCCTTTTTTATTGCTGGGTGGTAGTCCATTATAGAGAGGCGGCCTGCTTTTTCACATCCATCCCACAGCAGATGGACTACCTCTAAGTCCTTATCACCTTGGGACTGCATACAAGTTGGACCCCTGAGGGACACCTAGGCAGTACACCTAGGCTGTGCCCTCGTTGTCTACCAAACTCTGTGCTAAACACTTTCAGGACCTCCACAGTTCTTGCACACTGACTGCAGCTACCTCCAAGCCTGAACCCATAACACATACGGCCATGGGTCCATTTCCCTTGGTGTTCACTCCATTGCCCTGGTCCAACTTCTTAACTTTCTATGTTTCCATTCAGTTGTGATTTTTTTTTACCATATTTGAATCTATTTAAATGTTAACCTTAATGAGCTGAACATATAGCCATGTCTTGTTTAAGTCAGGATATCTTGTTCTGAGCGACGTTGAAAGAAAGAACTAAAGGATTGGTATTTTATACTATATTGTGAATAAACATCATTTAGTTGAAGTAAGGCACACAATCTGTGTCTAAACATGGGGTCCAGACATCTGCCTAACCCTTAAATTCTGTCCTGCCTGCTCTCCAGCCTTAGCCTGTCCAAGCTTTCCCCGCCTCTACCCTCTGAACCTCCCTTGCCTTAGCTGCCCCAGTGCCTCACCGTCAGGGTTGGAACTTGGAAGGGCTTATTGAGAAAAGTTAATTTAAACTCAGACATCAATGGCTAACTCCATCATCTTTTCAAGATGTTTGCATTGTGATGAGTGGTGTCTGTTTAGGAGCTTCACAGGGAAGCCAAGGTTCTCACCCCTGAAAGACCATCTGCAAAAATGAAAGTTGTTCACTAAAACTAAGGAAACCTGTAATATCTCCTCACATCCCACATCCACAATGCTGGGTGGGTGGTACCATGGAAGTCAAGCCCATCAGAATCCCTGTTGCTTGTAGGAAAACAGAGGCATCAAGAGAACATAACTTGGCTAGTCTTGTGTAGCAGTAAGCAATGTAAGTAGGCGAACACCAAGTTGGTGACAGCATCTGCTGCTCCAGCATATCTGCTGCTCCAGCATATCTGCTGCTTGTGGGGTCGAGGGGGGGTGGGGAAGCACAGAACCCGGGCATGCGCAGTGACCTCAGTTGCCAACACTGAAATGATTCAGTGGCCTCAGAGCCTCGGAAGGAGGGACCCAGGTAGTTACACCACCAGTCCTCATCTGTCACCGAGTGACCCCTCAGCCGCAGCATCCCCCAGTCAGACCCTCAGGTTACCCTATCCTTCTGATCCACAGTCTTCTTCTATGGACCTAATGCGTTCTCAGATCCTCACAACTGCCACTAATAGGCTGCAAATTGCAAACACCAGCCAAATACGAAAGACTGGCGTGTTCCAATAGATTAGTTGATAATTAGGCTTCAAATTCCTAATTAATTCAGTTTGAAACATGGTGGAAGATGTGCTCTGTTTTCTTTCCCCTTCAGAGAAATATCACAATTTATAACATGATCAATTTTTAGAAATTCAGCCACATAATTAGCCTGCTGCTGCATGGAGCTGGCTCTCTTTTTTGGAGCACTGCAGTTAGGGTGCAATTGTAGATTACGGAACAGAAACCCTTTGGGAAGTGTGAGCACGCTGTACAGTTCTTTTCACTCGGTCACAAGGTCTGGACTTCAGAGCAATGCCCAGGAATCTTCCCTCTGGTCACTTTGGAGGACCCTGTGGGATTCGAACCACCACCCGTGGAGACCTGGGAAAGGGAGGAGAAAAGGAGAATGGGGGCAGGGAACGGCTTATGGAGAAGGAGTCTGAAGGATCCAAACCCTGCTCTGTGTTTGGATGTCACCCTCACTTGGCTAGCTTTCTTCTAGCCATCAAGCCTCAGGCCTCAGTTTCCCCACTTTTTAGTTGGAAATCGTAAATCTTTGCCTCCTTAGGCATCATCGGGAATATGTGTTGTCATACGCCAAATGTATGGCCAGATGAGAAGTTACGTGTTCCACACAGGTGGAGAATTTTTTTAATTACTTCTTATATTTTACATATTTTATATTTTAAGATTATAATGTAATTATATCATTTCCCCTTCGTCTTTCCTCCCTCTAAATCCTCTCACACACTACTCCTTGCTCCTATTAAATCTACTGTCTCTCTTTCATTAATAACATACATTCACAAATACACCCTGCTCAGTCTGTACAATGTAACTTGCATGTATGTGTTCAGAGCTGACCACTTGGTGGTTGGATAAGCAGTTGATGTGCTCTTCTCTGGGGAAGACTGTTTCTCCCACTCTCAGCACTCCTTAGTTGCCCATACAGTATTGAGGACTCATGAGCTTTCCCCTGTCTATGTCAGCATGTCTGTTGCTATGATCTTTGTCCAGCTCATGTTTGGGCAGTCATACTGGTGAGATTTTATGGGGGCATCTAGCTTCTGATATTTCTAGAATATACAATCTCACAGAAAACTCCTTGCTTCTCTGACTCTTACAATTTTTCTACCCTCTCTTCTACAATGATCACTGAGTTTTTAGGAATAGGAATCTGTTATAGATGTATCCATTGGGACTGAGTGCTCTACAACTCTGGATTTTGATTGGTTGTGTGTGGTTTTTCTATAATGGTCCTCATCTGTTACAAAGAGACGTTTCCTTGATGATGGGTGGGACTACACTTACCTGTGGGCATAAGGACCAATATTTAGAATGTAATTAGTGGTGGTTATAGGTTCTCCAAGAGTTCTTGGCCAGATTTCAGGTTTCAGGCATGTGTTTCCTCCTGTCCACAATCAGTTTAATGTGTCTTTATCATATGACAGAGAGCTCTCTAACCATTGGCCACCAGTCCCCATCTCAGCCTTGACTCACACCTATCTTGCCCTTCCACACCTCGGCCCAAGACAACTACTTCCCTGCTTCCCGTCTCTCTGTGCTCCTCCACTCAAGAGACACATTTCCATGCCCTCCATCAAACTCTGATTTAATAACCCGACCCTCTTGATGACCCCTGCGGCTGACATTATAATCACCTTCCCATATAAAGACCCAAAGGTAAGATGACTTCCCCAATATCGCCACCTTTATAAAACAAAAGAAGAGGGCTTCCCCACAGTCCACAGAAGCCCAGGCTCTATGGTCTCACTTCTGTAAACTGTGACATTTGGGCATAGACAGTTGGGGAGAGAGCTGTAGGGGCAGATCTCTGCCAAGAAGGTGAAGTTCAGTGATGATAATAAATCCAAAATGCAAACTCAATGGAGTGTCGTTCAAGTAATTCCTTCTAGTCTGACAGAAGCTGAGGAAGGGATGGTGGGTTCCCGTTAGCTTTCTGGGGGTCTTTGGGATCCAGGGCAGCCAGCCATTCATACCTTATGGCCACCACTAACTCCAGAGGCACTTAGAGTCAGAAGTTTTGGTCCATACATCAGCTAGTTCACACCCCCGGGTTGATTTCCTTAGCCCAAGAAGAAACTGTTCTTCAATCTCTTGCTCACCCACACTGAGAAATCTGTAGAGTCCTTCTGTAAGGCCTAGCTCGCCCACTCCCCTTCCCTCAGCACCATATGGGGGTCACATTTGCTTCAGAAGCCTCTGTTGAGAGAGATGGTACAAGTACTGTCGAGAAAGGTGGCTCTGCTATTGGACAGACTTGGATTTGATTTCTGGTTTGTCCTTATCAGCTGTGTTTCCTTAGTCAAATTCCTTACACTCTCTGAGCTGCCGTGGCTTATGTCTAAAAAGAAGTAAGAATGTTAATTGCCTCCTCCAGTGATGCTATGAGAATTAAGCAAGATGTATAAGAAGTGCTTAAAGTAATACATGACCTCAAATGGGCACTTAATAATTGTTGGTAATTACTACCATAATTATCATCATCACTGTCATCATCATCATTACTAGCATTCCTATCTGGGGATGAGATACAATCTTTGAGGTCCCTCAGGCCCCTCCTACATCAAATTTCATCTTCTCTTCATATGCCGCCATAGCCCCAAGGACCTTCCACTTACCATAATTGAGATTAGGAAATCCATGCAGATCTGCACGATGCCTTCTTTGCTGTTAATCTGAAATGCACGAAGGCAGCACGTGACCTGTTTCATCTCCTGCTGACTTCCCAGGGCCTGGGAGAATGAGCTGAAAAGAATGCACTTGTTTGAGAAGTCGCTGAAGAAAGGCATGAAGCGGTGAAGTGGTTTCTCATGAGCATTTGTACCGTGCTTCATGTACTTACCAACAACACTTCAGGTCTGAGAAAATAAGCAGAGCTGGGCTGGGAAAATGACTCAATGATTAAAGTCTCTTCGAGTGTTAGGACTAAAGTTTGCACGTCCAGAAACACTGTGAATGCAAGTGGGTGTGGCAGCCTCAGAAGAAGTATCTGGGATCCCATGAGCAAGCTGGTTAGTGACTAGTGACACTAGCCATATCCATATGCAAGACCTGTGGGCTTGATTAAGAGACCCTGCCTCAACCTATAAGATGAAGCAGCGATAGGATTATTCCTGACATCAACCTCAGGTCTCCACACACACATTCATCTATATGTTCACACACCCACATACATGTGAGACCACACACATGCAAACATGTATACACACAAATAATATTTCTGCAGAAAGGCCAGGAGTGTAAATACAGTCGTAAATATGCAAATGATAGGTAAATGATGGGCTGGTCTTCTCACCCACTCCCTAGGAAGAACCTCTCCTCTGCTCCATGCCTGAGTGAGGCCCACTCTTCTGGTTCCTGGCATGGAAGTGCCTGCATCTGGGATGCCCCTTACTTCTTCGGGGCTTTGGCAGTCTTCATAGCCTCTGCCAACAGGGCATGGCCTGTGTTCTGCTTTTTCTGGTCACTTCAGGCTCTGGAGGAGAGTGACCCACAGGCCTACCTTGAGCACTGGTAATGCTTGTTACTGGCTCTCTAGTGTGTGTGCATCTTCAACCCAGATTCCCTCCTGTCCTCTAGTTCTTTCTAGAACTAGGATATGATTTTTGACAGTTGACTAAGCCACCATAAGGACTTGTCATGTCCCTTGCCTGGTACTGTTGGGCTCATGAAGGAAGCCCTGGGAATTACACACCTTCTCTCTCGCCTGTACACACCCTAACCTTGTTCTCCAAACAGATCACATAATGTTAAGGGGACAAGGGTGATGTCTGTGGCTGATACACAGATCTATATTAGCCATCTGAGACATGAGACTATGACAAGAGAGAGAGGCACTCAGGAACTCCAGGATATCCGGGAAAGATCAAGACGAGGCACCTACACACACACCAGCATGAGAGTAAAGAAAAATGTGCCCTCCACCTGGTTTCAGGAACCCAAGAGAGCTGGTCCTGAAGTTCCCTAAGAACTCTTGTCTTACCAGCCCCTCACTTTTCAGAGAAGCCACCTAGAACGCTGGGACTGCAACCTTGCTTCTTGCTTCATTTTTCCCTGGGACTGCTATGACTATGGCCTTACTTCCGGTCAGCATTCATGCAAATACAGAGAACAGGGGCTGCAGTCACTGTCCACATGGGAAGCACTCTACCGCCACTTACTTGGAATTATTGAAGGTTCCTTACAACTACACCCAGCAGGTGAGGAGAATGGGTTAATAGGAAGAGCTCAGTGCGTGCCTCTCCCCTCCCTGTCTACTCCTCTTCCTGGGCCTGAAGAGCAAAAAAGAGAGCAGGAGGAATGAAGCCCCAGGAACCATAGAGCCCAGGAGCAGGGCAGGCCTCCTTCCTGAGAGTGAGACATGTGGCTGAGTCAATCCTCATAGTGGCCTCAGGAGGGTCATCTAATAACCCTGCATTTGCTCCCTTTTTTTGCTGCTGAAGACAACACTGTCTTTGATTACAGGACACTGAGAAATTATCCTCAAACTGACCATGAACATCTCTCCCTGCTGTTCAGCTTTTTGTAGTGTTGTAAAGTGCTGGGAAGGCTACTGGGGGCGGGAAGGCATCAATGATCTTGCTCCAGCACAGTAGTGGCGTGGCTACAAGGACAACAGTCACTTCCTGGCTGTATATGAGGCCTGCTCCCTAGGAGGGTTTTTGTGTCTCATTACTGTGCACCTTCTCAAAGTCCATGTCTGAGGAGATCATACGCCCCAGGATTGAATCAACCAGTGCTGTTTTGATACATAGCTGTTCTCAGCTGGTTTTCCAAGTCACCATTTCTTTATATTTTCATCCATTTATGCTATGCATTCAGTGGGCACCTACTATATTTGAGGACTTGAGAATAAATAAACCATCATTTTACAAAAAATGTGGGGTTTTTTTTTTGGAAAGTCCTGCCTGGCTTTCTCCACATAAGAATGTTGAGACTGTATAGGAAGATATTGGTTAAGGTCCACCAGTAATTTTAGACATAAGAAGTCACCCTATGCCAAGAACATTCAAAAGGTTGAACATATTCTGAATTTCGCCAGGCCAAGAGTCAGCCACAACCCCAATCAGTCAGGGCAGAAGTGAGATGATGGCATCCAATGGAAGGCAGAACAACCCCAGACCATGTAGGACTTCTCCAAACCCTGTGTCAACAGCCCAGGTGGAGGATCCCCAACCTACAGCAAAGTCAGCAGTTTATTCTAAATCTCAGGACTGAAAGACAACTGGGAACCCAGAGTAACCTTTATAATATCTTGTCTATAATGGGCAAATGCATGATCAGCCAGCTGATGTGTGCAGGGACCGCCCTCCCTGACTTCCGAGCTTGACTGGGTAAGTCAACACCAGTGCCCTGTTACACTGTGGGAGGCATGCCTATTAGCTGAATTTCATACAACCACAACATTGTATTGACATATTAGAGACCAGGTAAGCTTTGTGTGTTACCAGAGATTATATGGGATGAGGGTACCTTTGAAGGCTTGTTAAGATGGCTAAAACAGGAAAATGTGGAGATTTTTATGCAAAGACATGGGTGCTTGAGGATACAATTAAGTCCTCAGCTGGAGAGTATTCACTTGTATCCATATTCATCAGCACTTACCTGTGTGACTGTAGACTTGTAGGTAGAGCTGAAAGCACCCTGAGGAAGGAAGTCGGCTTGGAGTTGAAGGTCTGTTTTCAGATGGAATCTTGGGGAATGCCCTACAGTGTAAAAGATTAAAAGCAAGGATACCTTGGTAAGCATGAGAGGTGGAAGGTGGGCCTCTGTCTTTTGTTCCTTCCACTAAGGTGGCATGGTGATCTCTGACCAGCCCGAGGCTGGGACATACACTGAAGAATTCTTGATCTGACAGGTATCTTTGATAAGTCAGTAACCACTTTCCTGTACATGTTAACATGGATCCCCTAGAGAAAGGAGCTCATGGCCTTGAAGGACCGGGCAAGACTTTACGTGATTACCCCTAAAACTCCCTCCCTGGTTCTCTTATCTCTGACCTGGTTCACAATAAAACATACATAGAAAAGTCAATCAAAACAGCCCTTTAGTGCTTGAGACAAAAGCTGAAGCCAGGAGGCAACAGGGGTTGATGCTTATAAGGAACAATAGATTGAGTTCTCTTCCTTCATTTCTCTGCATGTTATTAACATATCTCCCTGCACCTTGCACTGTTTGTGGACCCTGGGGCTGTGGCCTCTGCCTTTGAGGAGCTCACTGCCTCAGATAACAAATACAGAAATAAGGAGCAGAGAGGTCAATACTCCCAGTGGCAACATACATCAGAGGCACTGGAGTTAAGCGCCCTGGTCTCCAAAAGACCTGCCCTCTCATGGGAAGATGAAGCTGCCTGTTCCAAGGGCTCCTGCAGAGAAGAGAAGGTAGGTGGTTAGACGCACAGAAGCAGAGGTGGATGGCCAAGCCAGAGAATCAGTCACCTTCCCCTCCATCACTCACTAGTTGGAGCCACACTAGTTGGAGAGTTGAAAACCAAATCCATGAGATTGTTCCATTCCAAGTTTCCCAGTGTTAATAGAGGAGGCTTCTTGGTGTGCTTACGAGGTTTAAATGTGATAATTAAGGCAATGGCCCCATGGCAATGCCTGCTACCTTGTTCAGTTTAGGCTGCTTCATGCAAAACAGCAATGGCTGCTGTTATCAATTTAACAAAACCTGGTCTCCCTTGAGATCTTACTGTTCATCTGTTTGTCCCACTTTGCATTACCTTAGAGAACAAATTTCCCACCTCTTTCCCATGACAACCCTCCCGGGAGTCAAATACATCCTTCGCCTACCCTCTCAATCTTCCATTATATTTCAGGCTGCTCGTCTCTGCTCTCCAACCCTTCCTAACAGGAGGCAACTTTCAACCATACGCTCCTGTGACTGCTCTCCCCACAGAGCTGTCATCTGAAATATTTCTCTGACAACCTGGGGAAAACTTGATGTGTTTAACCTATACCATTCAGAGTAAAAAGTATGGGTCTTTTTGATTTGGTCTGATCTTTCCTCTTCTTGATGTCAGGTGGCTGGGATAGAAGAGCTTTTCCCTCCCTGCCCCCCCAACCCCCCCCCCCTGCCAACAAGCCAGTGTTAGCTTAATAAGCCTTCATCTCAAGGCTGAACCCAAGCATTGTAGAATGTCCCTTCTCCTTTCTGTTGGGTGTGATGCAAGCTCAGACAGGATGATGAGGGCTGAACAGCACGTGGGTGACCCTCTTTTAAGGATCTCAGGGGAAAAAAGGAAAATGAGCTTTGAAGGCAAAGCTTGTCAGCCTGAAAGTGCCGTGCTGTGGGCTGGGGAGATGGCTTAGTCAGTGAAGCATTTGCCTCAGGAGCCTGAGAAGCTGAGTTCAAGCCCCAGAATTTACACTAAAAAGCCAGGTAGCATTATGACAAGAATCACAAAACTGGCTCCCATCACAGCCTGGTCCTCCACCAAGGGCTCTCTCAGGCCTAGAACATGGATGAAAGGTAGGGGGTTAGTTTACAGGCTCCAAACAAATCAGTACTTAAGATAGATCTGCACCGCCAGCCAGAGATGCTTGCATCCAGAAGAAACTCAGCCCCCTTCAGGCCTCTGTTAAGTGCACGAGCTCTGGCCCAGCAACATGCATTCTGGACTCTTAACTGTCTGCTGTTATTGTAGGGGGTTTGGCCCTCTTTGACTAGGGTAATGGATCCACCATCTTGGATCTAAACTCCTGTGTTCCCCCACAGGCTGGCACTGTGACATGTTGTGAAGCAGTCAGAGGGGGTGGTTAAGAAGTTTGCAGAGGTCTCTGAATCAGGTCTCGGCAAGAATTGGGGTGAATCCCTTTAGTGGCTTATGCAAATGAGCTCCTGTGCCTGCTGTCCAGTTGCCTCTCAGACCACATATGGGACTAAGCTAGATATGTACACAGACATTAAAATGAATGTCCAGCATGGGAGGGAAGCTAGGAAAGACTTAGAATAAACCCTGGGGTAACTCTTGGCTAATTGTTTAATTTTCTTTCTTTCTTTCTTTCTTTCTTTCTTTCTTTCTTTTTTTCCTACAACAGTAACTCCATAATCCCCAAAAGGTGATTTAGATAAAGTTACATCATGTACAATGAAGTGGTTATTTTACTATGCCATCGTTTTTATTATTCTTATGAGCTGTGCTTGGGACTATGGGGCAGGCCACTGCTGTCCTTCAGCCTGAGGCTAAGAAATGGCAGAGTAAGCTGAGCTTCTTACCACACTAGAACATGGCTCCTCAAAGCCTACTACCTCCTCCTCATCCCATCCTGTGACTTCACTGCCTCCTCCTCTTCCGAGGACTAACAACGGCATCTAACCCGAAAGCACATTAGCTTTATTTCAGGACTGTTGTTATTTTCTAGTGGTATTTAAAGGGTAAAAGTGTATGGCAGGTAGATCTGAAATACAACAAGCAAAACCCTCTACTTTCTCATTTTTCTCCACCCTGATCCTGGGACCCAACCCAATCCCAAGCTTCTTAAAAGTATAAAATTACACCTTCCCCATATTTGGTTATTCTGGCTATTTCTGCTACACATCTACACAACACTCCTGCAACTCCTTTTCCTACCATCTAAGGCTCCTATTAGCTCTGCGATGAAGCATTTTTCTGATCATCCCCCGAACATCTCCAGCCTCTCCTTAATGACCGGGGTTATGCTATTTTGTTTAGTTCTCCTGATAATTGCCTTCATAATTTTAATACATTTACCCTTGACTATTGACTCGCCGACATCAGCATTTTGTCAAAAATCAGGATCTTGTGCGCCTTTCCCAGAGCTGTGGATTGACAGTCCTTAGGAGTAGCTATTCTACAGGCACCCTCATGTATACACCGGGTAGTCCCTGTGTCCCTCAGATGAAGGAGTACCCTCAGCCTGGCCTTCCTTAGCCACATCCCCTGGCCCCTGGATGAAGACAGGAGGCTGATCATCTTTTTCATGCTGCTTGTTCATTGGTCACACCTGGGGCAGCCACTGCGCTACAGAGAGAGGCACTAACAAAGCCCACGGAAGCAGAGACACCTGACTGCCTCAGGAGTGACTTCTTCCCAGTGTCTCACATAACCCAGGCTGGAGCAGACCTCTATATCGGCAAGGTGGACCTGCAAATCCTTGATCCTCCTGTCTCTACCTTCTGAGGACTGGCATGACAGGCATGTGTCGCCAAGCCACTGTAGATAAGAATCACTCTTCGTAGAGTGGGACCAGGTACCCAGACTCCTTTTGGGTGACACGTAACTTGAAGAGTCAAACACCTGTAGCTTTTGTCATCCTTTTTCATCACTAATGGTGTTTCGAACAATGGACTCAGCATTTGGGGATAAGTATCACTTGAAGAAAATCGTGACAGTGAAGTTTCATAGCTAAAACTTTTAAAGAGCTGTAATTAACAACATGGTACCCTTAAACATTAGATAATAGTAGGAATAAGACAGATAAAGAAAATGCACAAATTACCAAATACTACCCCCATGGGTTTTTAATAAAATAGAAAAGGAAATTGGAAGATGATTTAATTAAACCTATTTAGTAGATGTACTGAGGGAAGAGAGTTAGCCGAATTTCACAATTTCCTAGCAGGCAAAGAGTTAGAGCCTTTCTCTCTCTTCTTAATCAAGACCACATTCCTCTATTGAGCAAGTCTGTGGCCCTGCATTGGGGAGAAATCAAGCCTAGTAACTATGAGTCTCGTTTGTGCTTAGGACGTCCTGGGGTCAGCGGAGTCACTCCCAGCAGGCAATCTTCCGTTGGAGCTCTTAAATGTACACTGACCACAAGTGGCTTCGTGGGTTTGGTTCTCATGGTGACTTGTTCACAAAAGGGAATGTGTATCTGTTCTGTTTCTGGGCTATGGGCGTGTGGTTGGAGAGTCCCATCACCTTGATTATGTGTGACCCTGGGTTGGCTCTACTGACGTTATCATCAGCCTTGCTAGCAATGAAGCTGAGCTGCACTTCTGTTTGAGCAGTTCACCAGTCCTGTTGGCCTTCGTTATGCTGGGGAGGGAAAGTCAGTGGGGCTGCCCCGGAGCTAGTTACAGATGGCAAGTGACAGGATCTTACTGTGGGAGATAATTTTCATTTCATTCTCTCAATAGCTATTTCGCGAACAAGATGTTCTTTTTAAAAGTCTCCAAAGAGTATGGAAAATCTCCCAACTGTGTACTTGCTTTTAACCAGTTCTGAGACGGCTGTACTCTTACAGGGTATAATGCTGTCAAATGCAGTCTGGGTAGCGGAGCTAAAGTGTGACTTTACCTTTAAGAACAGCTGGCTGGTACCATTGCACAAGCCAGTTGCCTCTGTGTCACTCTGTGAACTGTGGCTGTGGTACAAG
This sequence comes from Acomys russatus, assembly GCF_903995435.1. Lineage (NCBI taxonomy): Eukaryota > Metazoa > Chordata > Mammalia > Rodentia > Muridae > Acomys > Acomys russatus. The sequence goes on from NC_067161.1 coordinate 38,091,048, forward strand.
TTAATCTCAACTGATTAAAATCACGCACTGGCAGCTGTTGCCTGCTGGTCACGTTTCCCCTGGCTAATTGGCACACCTGCTTGAGGGACAGTACTCTAGATGTGTTCATTCTCACAGCAAGAAAGAATTGAGCATCTGCCCTGGGCTGGGCATGCTAGGTGCTAGGACCTATCAGTGAATGAGATGAAAATTAAAACTGTTCCCACCTCAATAGTTGGCATGTCACTGGAATAAAAGAAGACAAAAGAAACAATGAGGGGAGATGATCTAGGTGGAGACGGTTGCTCCAGAGAAATAGCAGGAGCTCATGTTATTGGAATGGGCTAGACTGAATGTTGGGAAAAAAAAACTCAACTCAACTGGGGTTCTCCCGCAATCAGAGCCCAAAGTGAAGCTTCAGGAGGAAGCAGGTGCTATGTGTCCATCCTAGAAATGCAGTTAGGGATGCACAATACAGAAGAAAAGTAAATTCCCCCCTCCCCCACCTCCCGCTCATTTCATCTCTGCATGTCAGCACAGAACATTCCACCAGCTGATGCACCAGCAGAGGATGCTGGGCTGGCATCTACGAACCCCACAGCAGCTGTCACTGGTGTAGAGCGTCCCCTGGGCGTGTGAGCCCTGGCATGCCCGGGCCTTCTCTGCATGCAGGTGGGGCAGCAGGTGTTTGCAGTTACTGCGGAGAATGGAATAGCAGTGTGTAGAGCAGGGAGTGGAAGTAAACAGGGGCAACAGTGCTGCACGTCAGGAACTGGCTCTACACAAGAGGGGATCCCGACCATGGGAAGCAGTCAAGAATAGAGGTGGCATTCCAGACAGGCAGCAAGGAGAACTGCTGGGTGGGGCTGAGCTGGGCTTGTCTATAAAATAGAGCTCTAAGAGGTCATGGACTGTCAAAGGCACTGGTGAAAGTGGCAAGGCTTGGAATCATTAAGTCCTTTCTTTCAGGAACTTGGTATGGACAAGCCCTGAGATTCTGAGCCAGGTCCAGTGCATGGACCTCGGCTGCCAGCTGTGGGTGTCACCATGGGAGGCACACTTCCTCACCTCCTTCTCTTAGTCTCTTTCTGTTATCTGGATTGGACACTTTCCCCAAGCTGTGGAGCCAAATATGCCTGAGCTTTACGATCCCTGCCCAGAAACCTGTAAGGCAGTACTAATCTTAGTTGACAAAAATAAAGAAGTAAGTTAACACAAGCTATGTGCGACCCAGCGTGCACCACACCCTGACCTCATCTCTTACCAGAAATCTTTCTTGATACTGCCTTCCTGTCACACCAGCCCCTTTGCTGTTCTTAAAACATTCTAAGCAGCCTCCTGCCCCCAGGCTTTCGCTCAGGGTGCCCCACCTACATATCTCCATAACTCACCCATGGGACTCTACCTGTGGCAACAAGGCCACACAGGCAGGCTCATCTGGACCACTTCTTCCACTACCATCTCCACATCAACGAACCCAATTTCCCTCTCTTCATAGACAGATGGCTACTAAGGAGCACCCACCATGTGTTCTGTGTTTTCTTGTCTACTGTCTGATTTACCATACTAGAATGTAAAGTCCACAAGGGAGGGAGCATGTGCACTCTAAGTTTTCAAAGTAGTATGTTTGCTGATGAGGTTTTTTTTTTTTTTTTTTTTTTTGGGAGGGGAGCTAATAGTTTAACAGAAGATCTTAGTTCTGGTCCCTTTCCTGTCACTAACTCAGTGAGCAGCTTTGTGGGCACTGACCCCCTTTCTGTATGTGGCAAACAGACAAGTAAGCTGTACCTTACAGGCGTGAAGTGGAAAGGGGCCACAGATGTGAAAGCACTGTGCATTATTGAATTTATTATATAAATGCAAGGCTTTCTTTTAAGTTCAAGACTTCCTGACTTTGAGGGAGTTTTGCTGAAGTGGAAGGGAATTCCATTCCCAATAAAGAATCCTTCATGGATGTCAGAGGTGGCCAGGTCTCCTCAGGGAGAGCAGGTCCAGTTCACTGTGCATGAAAGAGCACAGTGAGAGGTGAACACCCCCATCAGAAGCCAGGCCCTTTCTCAGACTCACTGGGAACCTTGGGGAGCCTGCAGGTACTTGTCCCCAGCAGATTTTAGATGTCTCCTCTCTCCAAACATAAAGCAGAGTAGTGAGCGAGGACAAGCCTTCGAGGTTTCCCCTTTGCATCTTATATATCCTGTCATCTTAAGAATCTGGGGGAGAGGGAGGCAGGAGGGAGGGACTGGAAAGGGAGGAGGGAAAGGAAACTGTGCTTGGTATATAATATATGAGAGAAGAATTGATTTTTTTAAAAAGGAAAAGAAAAAAATCTGGACCATCGAGATAACTCGGAAGTAAAGGGATTGGTCACACAGCCCAGAACCCAAGTTTAGTCCCCAGAACCTACATAGATGTGGAAGGAGAAGCTACTCTCTGCACAGTTGTACACACACACACACACACACACACACACACACACACACACACACACACGCACGCACACAGTGTTTTCCAGACACAACAGGGCAGTTGCACATATGAACTCATAGTCTTCATGACAACATACATGGCACCGGCACTGGTTTAAGCCAAAAAACCCCAATGTGAAGATGGGAGGTAAGGCCAAATTCCGCATCCTAGACAAGAAGTTATTGGCAATTTATACCTGGGAGAGTCAGTGCTCTTCAAGAATATGATATCTTGTGGGTTGGCCAGGAGTTGGCACCACAGCCAAGAGTATATGCATTGTATAAGTTGGACACAATGAGTTAAAAAATAAAAGAGTGCACAAAGTTAGACGGGTAGGGAAGAGTGGATCCAGAGGAGCTGGGGAAGGAGTCGGTGTGGTCAAAATAAATTGCATGGAAATTCTAAAAGAAATTATGATGATGATGATGATGATGATTTTTAAATCCTAGCTATTCATTGATTGTCAGTCTGGTCACATAGTGTCTTTTTCCCGTACCTTCAGACTCCGTTATATAAATATACAAACAGTTCACATCTCTAGATCTTTGGTGCCTCATATTTGACCACATCTCCTGGATGGGGAGGCCTGGTGGCACTCAGAGGAAGGATAGCAGGCTACCAAGAAGAGACTTGATACCCTATCAGCATATACAGGGGGAGGAGGTCCCCCTCAATCACAGTCATAGGGGAGGGGAGTAAAGGGAACATGGGAGGGAAGGAGGAACGGGAGGATACAAGGGATGAGATAACAATTGAGATGTAATATGAATAAAGTAATAAAATATATTAAATAAATAAATAAATATACGAACAAAGTAACCTGGTCCAATGTAGTGTAAAGCCAGCCCTCCTACATCCCAGGTTTGCCATCTTGTACTCTATGACAACTTTGTGTAAAAAGAAAATGAAAGTGGGTAACACACTGGTGTCTCCATTCAATCTGCTCTGCCCTGGGAAGCAAGAGAGAAAGCCTCGTGAGTCTGCACTCTGGTGGCATGGGCCTGCCCAGGCAACATGTTTTGACTCTCCCCTTTCCTTCCTCCACAGGGCTTCATGGACATTGACTTAAATAAGTTCAAGGAGAGTGGAGCCAATGTGACAGGGTTCCAGTTGGTGAACTATACAGACACAATCCCAGCCAGAATCATGCAGCAGTGGAGGACGAGTGACGCCCGAGACCACACCAGGGTGGACTGGAAGAGGCCAAAGGTGTGAAAATGGATACCCCCGTTTTTTTTTTTTTTTCCTTAGCCATCCCAAGAACACTGGGCCATGTTAGCCTTCAGAAAGAACATGGTTTTTGTAATAAGCAAAGGAAAACGTCAGCATGAGGGTCAGGCATCCCAACACAACAGAGGTCAGCAGCCCAGAGCTGTCCCCATTGATGCACATTCACCAAATATCCCAAATTCTTGTTCTGTTACCCTCAGCTTTTGACTTCTGCCTCATGGACTTCAGCCGTGATGCCAGCATTCTACCCAGCATCTGCTAATTGATTTTTGTCAGTGGGACAAAATATTTGAGCAAATCAACTCTAGGAGGAAAGATCTATTTTGGCTAATGGTTTCAGCATGTGGCCAGCTGGCTCCATTGCTTTTAGGGCTGTGGTAAGGCAGGAACATTGTGGCGGAAAGACACAATGGAGGAAAACTGCTCATTTCAAGGCATCCAGGGAATGGAGATTGGGGAAGGGGCCAGGGACAAGCTACAGCCTCCAAAGGCACACACTCAGTGACCCACTTCCTCCAAGGAAAACCCACCTTTGATTTCCACCACTTCCCAATGATGCCACTGGATTATCAGTTCATGGGTGGGTTAATCCCTTGATTATGTCAGTTGTCTCTTCCATTTGAGGAGGGAGGAAATACTCCAGGCCCAAACACAGCATGAGGATGAAAAAACGAAAAGCACTCCCCTCTGTTCTTAAGAACTCTTTTCCTGAGACTGAGGCATGGCTAAGCTGGTAAAGTGCTTGCTGCACCTGGGCACGTGGGTACCCAATACCCATGTAACTATCCAGGTGCAGGACCAAAAATCCATAACCCCCAGCCCTGGGAAGGTGGGATCAGGAGGATTCCTGGAACTTGCTGGTAGCCAGCCAGTCTAGCCAAATTGGTGAGCTCCAGGTCCATTGAGAAACACTGTCACAGAATTAAGGTGAAGAAAGACCAAAGAGGACTCCTGTGTTGACCTCTGACCTCATCACATGCACATACACAGCCACACATACATGAACATGTGCACACAGCGAGAATTCTTCTCAGAAGTTATTGCCAGATCTTTTGATTACTCACCATCAACCCCATGTGAGAAAACTGCCTTTAGCTGGTTGCAAGGGAAGCCAGAAAATGTTGGTTCTGTTCTAAGTAGGGTCACCATCTTTCTTTTTCCTCCATCAATACTTGGGATGGAAATGAATACTTTGTGCATGCTAAGCAAATGCTAGAGCCCCCTCCCTTCTGCCACCATCTTACCCAGCAATAGAGAAATGGCCATCTCTTTATAGACAGTCTCTGTGAGTAGAGGATAGAGGTGCCTCTTACTCTCCACCTCTAAACACCCAGATGACCATCAGAGAAACTTGCCTGGAGATGCTCAACTGCTCTCTACCTGGCTCTGCAGCCAGCTTCTCACTTGGAAGGAGTCCCACAGCCAAACCTTGCTTTGTTTGACATTTGACAGTGTTTGTGGATGTGGAGAGCAGGCTGCTGCCCTCCCAGGTGAGATCACATAGCATGGCAGTGGCTCCATGCAACACTGTGTGGAGAAGGATTCTGAGGCCAAGTCTGTTATTTGGGACCATCAGTGAATCCCTGGCTCACATTTCGAGGCTGTTCAGTCCATTTTGTGAATTGCAGACTGTATAAGTGAGTAGGGTATTTTCTGTCCCATCAGTGACCAAACTGACTTAACTCTTCAAGAATGAGGACTCATTGTAGCATCTGATTAAACAAAAGTGCTTTAAAACAAAGATTGACTCTGACAGGGGCTAACAAAGTAGTTTATGATTGGCCAAACCAATACCCAAGTGTGATGTATTTGTTTCTGAGATAATCAAAACAGGCTTGTTTTGTTTGGTTTGGTTTTTTCCAGACAAGGTTTCTCTGTGTAGCCTTGACTGTCCTGGACTCACTTTGTAGACCAGGCTGGCCTGGAACTCACAGAGATTCACCTGCTTCTGCCTGACTGAGTGCTGGAATTAAAGGTGTGTGCCACTATGCCTGGCTTTTTTTTTTTAAACAAGGCACATGCTTGTGATGACAGCACTTAAAATGCAGAGGCAAGAGGAATAGGAGGTCAGTGTCATCCTGGGCTACACAGAAAGTTCCAGACTAGCCTGTTAAAAAAATATAAACTAGAAGGGACTGAGGAGGTATTTTGGTCAATTATGTGCTTGCTGTGTAAGCATAAGGAACTTTATTTGGATCCCAGCCCCCACAGAAAATGTTAAGCATGACCGAATGTGCCTGTTACCCTACTCCTGGGGAGTCAGGGACATGAGGATCCATGGGGTTTGCTGGCCAAGCACTCCTGCCAGTTTGTGAACTTGAGGCTCAGTCTAAGACTCTCTCTCAAAAATAATGTAAGGATCAATTAAGTAAGACTTCCAGCCTGCACGCGCACGCGCGCGCGCGCGCGCGCGCGCGCACACACACACACACACACACACACACACACATGTGGGGAGGAGATACACACATATACACATGAACACAAATAACAAACCAGCAAATCAACTAAGAACTGGAAAAATAACCCATTCTACAACTGTAATATGACCTTAAGATGACATAACTGGATAGTAAGACCAGTTTTGTCTCATTCATATCTTGGCTGCTCTTTGGTCAAGCGAGGAAAGCCCTTAAGCATTATCATTAATCTACAAGAAGGAGAGTTTATAGAGTGTGCACTTTACCACAGAGCAAGGCACACAGCGATAATTAGGGGCTTGCTCATCCTAGACTGCCATTTCTTTTACTGTTAGAAGAGGTAGTAGAGCAGGCAGTTCTCCTTAGCTCCTAGTTGTTGACTGTCCTAAAGAGAAAGCCGACTGATTTTTCCATGAATTTGTCCTACAGAAATGTTATATTTAATCTGTGCATTTCTTCCTGAAGAAACCAACATTTTCAAGGCACAAGGGTGAGCACCAAACTCCAAAATGCCAGCTTGCCTTTAAAGGTTACAGCTAGCTGGGCTGAACTTCCAACTCTGGAGAACTGCTTGGCTGGACTAGTGAGCTGATTTGTGAGAGGGATAAAACAGCCAGCTGCAAGCATGCCAAGCCACTGGCCCACCCCATATGTCACTCACCAGGAAGCTCAGTTCCCAGCAGATAGCCTCCCACCTGTCTTCCAGCTCTCTCTGATACCTGCCTTTCTGCCTTCCCTCCCCAGTACACATCTGCTCTTACCTATGATGGTGTGAAGGTGATGGCCGAGGCCTTCCAGAGCTTACGGAGGCAGAGGATTGACATATCCCGGCGGGGGAATGCTGGGGACTGTCTGGCTAACCCAGCTGTGCCCTGGGGCCAAGGGATTGACATCCAGAGAGCCCTGCAGCAGGTAAGGATACCAGTGCCTTCCTACCTCACTCTTGGGAGCCAAATAGGAAAGTCAGGATCCAGTTCAAGCAGTATGCATCACTCTAGAATGAAGGGTAAGCCTGGAGTTTGGAGTGACCACTGCATTGTTTGTGTCAAATGTATGGAACACAAGTCAAACTTGGGATAAAACAAACAGAGATACCATGGAAGTGTGGTGCCATTGCTTATAGTATCAAGGCTGTATTCTCTGCTTAGGGTTTATACTAAAAAAAGAAAGCCACTGGTTCCCATGCTCAGCAAGGGAATTTGGCATACATATGTAGGGATGATGCCAGGGAAATAGGTGATAAGGTAAAATGCTTATCACAAGAGCACAAGGGCCAGAGTTTGGATCCTCAGCACTCACATGAATGGTGGACAGCTGTGATTGCTTATCTATAATCCCAGAATGCAGGAAGGGCAGAGATGGGATCTCTACAGTAGGCTGGCTAGCAAGACTAGCAGTACTTATGAGTTCTGGGTTCAAGTGAGAGACCCTGCATCGATATATAAGGTATACAGTAGTAGTGTAAGACATCATCCTCTGGCTTCTATATAAAAATGTAACACATATGCATATGTACCCATCCATAGGTCTACACACGCACACACACACACACACACACACACACACACACACACAAGCTAAGAAATGCTCAGGGTTGACTGAGCTCTGAGCAGACCCCTAGATTTGTCTCCTTCATTCCTTCCTTATTCATGCACATTTCGTGGCTGTTGCACGTTCTTCTGACCTGACTTTCTTGCATCTCAGCCCCAGTCATCAATTCTGTTTACACTCAAACTGTGAGAACAAGAATAGAAAGTCATGCCTGGCCCAATTGATTGGCCATTCAAAGGACTCAGAGGAAGAATCCAGACTCCACAGTGGAGAGTATAAATATTAAATTACTTATATTTTTGCTCGCATATCAAGCTAAGACAGTGGTATACATGGGTGTATATTTGACATTTCTGCTTTTGAAGATTCTGGGGAGTTGCCCATAGATTGAATACTCTTGGAGGTCCTAGAAGTCTCTAGAAATACTACAAGCCCATGCTGTGATTCTTGATTTGCTACTGCACAGCATTGCCTCTGGTGGGAAGGCAAAAAGATGGTGGTAAGAAAGCTGCACTAAACCCAAAGGGAATGACAAAACTCAGCACAGAGGGAAAGCCACAACAGCAAGATATTGGTGTAACTGTCCTCCAGAACCAGCCTTCCCCAGCCAGTGGTATTCCCTGGGTGAGGCCAGCTTCACCGTTAAGCCTGCATTCAGCAGAAGGATTTGGGCTCCCAGGAGAGAGGAGACCTTCTAAACAAGAGTGACAGGGACACAAAGTGCATATCCACCTTGCAGAGCACGGGCAATATTCACAACCCGGAGAAAGATAAGGAGAGAGCCACAGCGGCTGTCCCTCAGGCCTGAAGAGGAGCCCTGTGAGGTGGAGAACATGCAGTCATGTCCTCCAGACTGAGGTGAGGCAGAAGACCTTCCTACCACAGTGGGCATCATTAGGGCCTCAGCCATGTCTCTGCCTTCCTCCATCTCTATACAGACCTCTGCCCTCCCTTCTTCTGTGTGCAGGACAGCCGCCAAGTCACCAGGAAGTGACAACAGACACCAGGCAGGTTCCAGAATGATTACCAGAGTCAGTGGCCATTCCCAGCACATTTAAAATGCTCTTAACAGACATCAGTCAAGACAGATCTGTCTGCAGTGTGAGGCTGGCCTCAGACAGTACCAGGGACTTGCCCTTGGCACCACAACCTTCCAGCTCGTCTGCTTCTCCCATCTTACCGACATCCCTAAAAGCATATTCTGATGCCACCATGACAGGGATGAAGCCCATGAGGCAATGTGGAGTGACAGGCAGTGCTTTCAGTCAGGAAGCAAGAAAGACAGCCCCCAAGTCTCTCTGAGCAACCTCAAAATAGCCACCCAGCTCCCTGGTGGCCAGGCAGACAGCACCCAAGTCTCAGCTGGCCATAAGAACACTAAGACCCCAGCATTCAGAAGACAGAGGCAGAAGGATTGCTACTTTCTACTTTATGTGAGCTACATAGAAAGTGCCAGGAGGAAGGAGAAAACTCTACAAGTGTATCCATTTCCCGTATGTCTAACTCACATCTTTCCACTATAACATATACTCGTCCTCTGTGTTCTGCCCTAGCAGGATTGCAGAGAGTTGGTTGCCATGGCAAAGGCTGATAGCTTCCTCTGCTTTGGAGCTGATATACGTGTGTGCCTGCCTTCCGTGGGTGGCTCCCAAGAGCTGACTGTGCACTCCACAGGGAGAGGGGGACTAAACACTGGGGACAATGAAGAAAAGTCAAGTCCAGCCCACAAGAGACTCCCTCAGTCTCTCTGATGAACAAACAAACAAACCAAAATGTTCCTTCCCTAAGACCATCTGTCCAAAACAGACTCTTTTTCAAATCTGTGTGAATCACCTAGACTCAAGCATTTATTGCTAGAAGAAACCTTGGAGACTACTGGTCCACACTTTCCCTCACTTTATAATGAGACAGTAGACCCAGAGTGGCCTGTGATGCCTCTAAGGTCACACAGCAGCTTAATCACAGAAGCAGAACCAGACCCATGCCCTGGGCCCCTCCTTCTACGTATCAGGCCTATCCTGTGACCCGGCAGATTCCTCTCTACAATGTTGACCTCTGGAGCCTTCACCCAGCCAGGACCACTATCCAACCATTTTGTCTTCTAGACCCACCTTTTTAGATAGCATTCCATCAGAAGAAACTGCCACCAGAGCCCATGTAAATCCTAGAGGCATCCAGTCTAAGAACCCAGGCCTTTGCTCCAGAACTCCTGTGTCTGCTGCCTTTGGGTCACATAGTACAAAGGACCAATCTCACACTGGCTCAGATGTTGCTATCTGAAGTCCAGCACAGCCTGCCTAGAAGTCAAATCCTAAAGATAATGTTAACGATAGCTATGACAGCACAGGCTCTGAGCATTTCATGTGTCACCTCACTGAGTGCTCCATGAAGCACAGTGGGACTCAGATCTATTAAATGTAAAATGACAAGTCTGAGCTTCCAGGAGAGTGATTAAACTGCCTTAGGTGATACAGCTGACCTGTGTGCCACACACAGATGTTGCTCTGCAACCTAGCAGAGGTGACCAAAAGCAGTGGCCCAGCCCAGTGCAGCACAGAGCTATGGGCAGTCTGTGTGCACCGGCATCCCTCACCACTGGGATTCCTCCAGAGCAAAGTGAAGCTGCCCCTGTCTGCCACCAGGAGAAGTATTTAAGACCTCAATGAACCTACAACCTGGAAGCCCACAGTGCTCCAAGAAGGAAACACCCTGTGCCTATTTCTAGCCAACATTTAAAAAAAAAAAAAAAAAAAGACCCAAGACTCAAGTCTCAAGTCAAGCTCTTAATGTGTGAGAGATCATAGACCTTTAAGGATGAGGAAGGAAAAATCTCTGGGCTCTTTTTTTCCAAGAAAAAAGATGTGTGTGTTACTATGTACAATTTTGTATGACCAGATGTTATGGGGATATAGATACTCCTAGAAGCAAAGCCCAAGCCATCAAGTTCAGAAAGCCGCCTCCAGGATCGATTATCTCTCTTAGTTCTTGTTTGGGTCATAGTCAAGTATACACAAGTGAAGGATGGATGGCACCTGGGATGGAGTTGGCAAGAGGAACCCCTGCTTTCCAATACACAATTTCAAGGTTCAAAGGCGTGAGAACCTCACTAGCAGTAACAGGGAGATGTGCACTGAGGACTGAGCCACAGAGTAAGTGCTGCAGGATCAGAAAGTGTGTACATCTACAAAGCTTTCTGTAGGAATACAGCTGGGATCATGCAACTCACTGTCCAGCCTGAACACCTAAGGGAGAAAGAGAAGCTAGGAATGAGGCTCTATGAGGGACCATTTGCATGGACTAGCAGGCATGAGGCCTTGGACTCAATTCCAAATGCACATATGATACCTGCCAAGGACTAGAACCAGAACACAGGAACATTTGGGGATGTCACACTCGACCTGTGAGGGAGTGTTGAAGGAAAGAGATAGGTTCACATCCTAGCCCCACCTAGAGCTGTCTGGACATCATGTAATAATCACTTATTTGTTCTACTGGTTCATCTGCTCAAAGGACTCAGAGCTACTCTTCCTCCTCCTCCTCCTCCTTCTCTTCTCTCATATATTACATCCCCACCGTAGTTTCACCTCCTGCCTCTCCTCCCAGACCCTTCCCATCTCCCTCCTCCCCCAGATTCACCCCTCCTCCATCTTCTCCCCCTCCTCCTCTTCCTCTTCCTCCTCCTCCTCTTCACTGTTTTCCTTCAGAAAAGGGCTGGTCTTCTATCAACCAAACATAGTATATCAAATTGCAATAAGACTAGGCACACCTCCTCATAGTAAGGCTAGGTGAGGTAACCTAGTGAGAGGAAAAGGGTCCCAAAAGATGGCAAGAGTCAGAGACAGCCCCTGCTTCCACCATTAGGAGTCCCACAAGAGCACCAAACTACTCAACCATAACGTATGTGCAGAGGACCTAGGTCAAGCCCATGCAGACTTTCTGGTTGTCAGTTCAGTCTCTGTGAGCCCCTATGGGCCCAAAGTAGTTGTCTCTGTGGGTTTTCTTGTGGTGTCCTTGACCCCTCTGGCTCCTACACTCCTTCTTCCCCGCCCCCCCCCCCTTCTGAAGGCTCTCCTGAGCTCCACCTAATGTTTGCCTGTGAGTCTCTGTCTTGAGGCTTCTGATGAAGTGTCTGGAGCAGTACCTGGAGGCCTCTGGTTCCTAGAACTTTCTGAGTGGGGTCCTTTGCCTTGCTGGAAACCGAGGCACTATGAAAGGACAGTAGTGCCATTCTCACTCTTATAAAGAGTAGCCTGCTCTACCCTACTGTAGGACAACTTTCCAGACAGACATGAGCCCTTCTGCTTTTAGCCTATTCTCCATCCCTGTGGCCCATTCTATACAGTATAGCTGTGGCGACTTCATCTTCTTCATTATCTGAGTAGTACTCACATATAAACACTCATGTCCAGCACAACATTCTAAATCTTTAAATTATTTAAGAAGGAAACCTAGAAATGGGCTCAGTGAGGAGCCAGCATCTATCCTTTGGAGCCCACAGAGCATGTCTGGAAATGTCCAGCAGGAGCTTGTGGTAGTGTTAGGCATTACCTACCACACTGTGCATGTCTGTGTGGCCCACTGCAGCTGGGTGTGGCACTCAGGCCCCCTCTATGAGAGGCCACTTGATATCTGAGATAAAGATGCCAGAAGACATCAGGAGCTTTAGATTTCAGGCCTGCCTCTGCTGCTTACTCATGGCACCTACCCACAGAAGGGAAATCATAAAGTCTAAGCATCATGCCTCACGGATCTCTGGGAATGTGGATAAAGCTTCATGTGTACACAATGCTTAGGAGATGGTAGTAGTGTTTGGGGCCATCCTTAGTAACAATAACCGCAGCTAACCTTTTGTGCATTTGCAAGGACAAAACTTTTGTCATAAAGTATCTTATTTACCCTCAAAGTAAACTTAAGACACAGTTAACTCAAACCGATGCATCAAACACATGAGGAAACTGCATCATATGAGATGATGCAATGTCTTACCACCAAATATATTGATATTTGAGACTAGTGACAGAGAGCAGGTATCCATTTGTATTGTTGGTGGTGATTTTTCATGTTTGGTCATGTTTGCTTTACCATCCAGTCATCCATGTGTTTTCCCTACCGCTGTCGAAATACGTTACTTAAAATGAAACTTACCAAGCAAGCTCCCCACCTTGAACGTGAACCACTGGGAGAGCTGAGCACGGGCCAAGGTGCCTATATTAGTTTCCTTTCTATTGCTGTGATAAAAACAAGGCAGCATTTGGAAAGAAAGAGTTTGTTTGAATTTATGGTTTCAGAGGGGTGAGTCCATCGTGATAGGGAGGCACGGCGACATACATATTCCCAGTAATATACTTCCTCTAGCAAGGCTATACCACCTAAACTTCCACACACAAAAAAAGGTGTTACCAACTGAAGATACGTATTCAAATACATAAGGGTATGGGGAGCATTTCCCATTTAAACCACCACAGTGATTCAAGGTAAGAAGAAGGTGAAGACTCCTTTCTAGTAGTCTTTGTAGCAGAATCCATGTTCTGTTTTCTTTCTGCAAAGGAAGGATGCTTCAGACTTTTCCAGGAGTGGTGGTATTGCCGGCTTGCTGAAGAGAGAGCAAAGAGCTTGTATACTTTGTTCAGTGTTTTGGGCTTCTTGTGGCCTCCCTACTGAGACTTCAAAACCAGAAAAGGATGAAAGGGTAGGCTTCAGAACAGGTATACACACACACACACACACACACACACACACACACACACACACACACACACACACACACACTCAATCTATCCTCCCTGACTTCTATCTGAAAAAGAAAACTCTGCGTGATGTTTTGCTTCAAGCTATTGAAGGGGAAGACTCTAAGCAGTGCTGTGTCACAAGGCAGAACCTCTATTTGTCACACAGCCTCACCTCACCAGTCACAGGCAGGAGGGATTTGAGGACACAGGGTCAATGTCGGGGACTATGACTTCATTTCCTGGACTCATCCTTCACTTAAGGGCTACTCAGTCTCTGCAGAAGAAGCAGGCTTGGGTTCCGATATTGTCTACTGGACCTTTAATCTGTAATTTGAACATGAAGAGTCCATGAAAGTTCAGGCTGGCTCATTTGGAGAGAAAAAAAAATTCTCATGCCATAGACTTTTGGATCTTGGCCACCTGAGATGTCTCCAAGACCCTGCATGCATTGGCTGAATGTGGGGTCTCTGTAGGAGCATTCTGTTTTTCACTGCCCTTGTGCATCCACTGTCACTTAAGGTAGACAGGGCAGAAACTTTGTAACCTGGAGACTGAAGAAGGCAAATCACTAAGGTTACCTAGTTGTTGGTGGGGAAGATAGGGACAAATCCAGGTCATCAGACTTGCAGGTATTTTATTACCTGCACTCACAAAAGAATTAAAAGATATTGTCCAATCATATTCAACACACCCATCCTAAAGGTGCCTTCCAGTGTGACTTGTCAGTGGTAGCACCTCGGTCCCTTGACTTCTCCATCTTCAGTTGCACATCTGAGCAGGCAAGGTGTGGTGGGAGGTTTTGTTTTGTTTTGATTTGTTTTGTTTTTTAAATTTATTTATTTTTATTTTTATTTTTTTTAATTTTTTTTATTAATTTATTCTTGTTATATCTCAATGTTTATCCCATCCCTTGTATCCTCCCATTCCTCCCCCACCCATTTTCCCATTATTCCCCTCCCCTATGACTGTTCCTGAGGGGGATCACCTCCCCCTATATATTCTCATAGGGTATCAAGTCTCTTCTTGGCTACCTGCTGTCCTTCCTCTGAGTGCCACCAGGTCTCCCCCTCCAGGGGACATGGTCAAATGTGAGGCACCATAGTACGTGAGAAAGTCATATCACACTCTCCACTCAACTGTGGAGAATATTCTGCCCATTGGCTAGATCTGGGAAGGGGTTTAAAGTTTACCTCCTGTGTTGTCCTTGGCTGGTGCCTTATGATCATAATGAGTGAGTTAACCCAGAAGCAGAAAGAATCAAATGGCATATACTCACTTATATCTGCATACTAGCCCAAGGGGCATGTCCCACGAAAGCCTTCACTTACCAGGAAACTGGGACAGAGGGGAAGGCATCCTATTGGGACTCTAAATGAGAGACGCATGGGAGAATAGCAAAATAAAAGGATACAGAGGGTCCTAGAAACCTACAAGTAGAACAATATGATAGGCAGATTTGGGTGTGGTGGGAGTTTGTTGGCTAAGGCTGGTGGGAAGATGTCCCATTAGCATGACATCTGACTTGCCGATAATGCTTGCCTGAAGCAATGAGAAAGAATGGGCCCAGGCAGGTGAGGATGTTCGCACCACACTGAAGCTGGCCCTGGCAAGGAGTAAGAGTTCTGGCCTGTGGGCTGCGCCAAACTCCAGCACATTTAATGCTCTTGGGTTCTGAAAAGGCAAAAGTTCCTGCAAAACAAACAAACATGTGGTGGTCAGCATCTGGGCAGGGTGTGTCCAGCCTTTTGGTGTGTTATTCAAGGAGGGAACACAGGCTCACAGAGACTGTAAAGTAGCAAGATCACTTTACTCAAAGCACAGTTAGAACAATCAGAAAGAAGTCAGGATCGTCAGTGTGCCCACACAGGAGTGAGGGTGCTCCAGAGCCCTGCTTATCCTTTGGGTCTTCCTTTTTGGGGTTCAAAGAAAGGCAGAGTTAGGTTACTAGAAATGTAATTTGAGTGGCTTTCTACTGTGACTGACAGACTTAGATTAACCAGTCTCTGCTCACCATGCATGTCCGTTCCCATAATGCATCTGATCTCAGTCAGAAAGAGAGAGAGACACAATTATGCATAGGCATAAGAGGGCAAATAGGAGTTTCTCCCTAAAAGTTCACTCAGGGAATAGTTTGCTCTTCTGCACATGTGCCCTCAAGATGAGTTCCAAGATGTGTCTGAATAGAAATGGGGCATCAATGATGCAGTTGCTAAGGAGTAACTTGTTTCCATGGCTTAAACCAGGTGAATGTGCATCTTGATGCAAACAGCAGTCCTAGGTTGTCAACAGGTTGCTAGGTGCATTGTTCAGAAAAGATAAGGTGTAGGCCCAGCCCAATCAGGCAGCCTCCCAGGCTAGTAAGCTGCTCTAAATGCCAGTCAGCCTCAGTGGCACAAGCCTATTATCCCATCGCTTGGGAAGTTGAAGCAGGTGGGCAAGAGTTCAAGGTCATCTTTGTCAGGTTTGTGTTAAGGTCAAAGCCGGATTGAGCTATTTAAGATGCCACCTCGGAAAGCCAAAACCCACATGCACAAACAAACAAACAAACAAACAAAAACCCCACAGGGATAAACATGAAATTCAGTTGTTGAGTTTGTGGCGCCACTGTTCAGTATTTGCCTGTGTTTTCAGGTGCAATTCGAAGGTTTGACTGGAAACGTGCAGTTCAATGAGAAAGGGCGCCGAACCAACTACACTCTCCACGTGATCGAAATGAAGCATGATGGGATCCGCAAGGTAAGGCCCCACCTGGGACACCTGGGACACCTGGGACACCTGGGACACCTGGACCACCCGGGACACCTGGGACACCTGGGACACCTGGGACACCTGGACCACCTGAGCTGATTCAGCTGAGTGGAAGCTCAGGTGGTAATGAGGGCCCTGGACACCTGCCTTGCCTATACCTTTGAGGAGACTGGGGAAATGTGGGGCTGGGGTCTAAACTCTTCTAGTTTTGGCTCTGTCACTTGTCACCTGGGATTTGGAGAAAGTCAGGTCCCTTCTTGGAGAACTGAGTTCCTCTCTGTAAAATGGAGATGCAACTCACAGATTCTTTTTTTCTGAGAGTTATTGAGAATATGGCACAGGAAAACACCCTGAACATACAAAGGAAGAGCCAGGCATACTTCCCCGTCTGTGACTTCAGCACTCCAATGACTGAGGCTGGAGGATTATTGGAAGTCTCAGTCTAGCCAAGGATATAGAATGAGATTTAGTCTCACTTTTTAAAAAAAAAGAACCTAGAAATATAAAGTAATAGATGTATATACAGTACCTGTGATATGTGTAGGGATTTTGAAGAATTCTAGAATGTTTACTGGTGAGGTTAACTGTCTTCTGACTGTTCAAACTTATCAGCTGTTCTCTCTTCTCCACAGAAGTCAGAGTTAAAACACATGTGCATGTGTTTTTATGTAATATTAATATTCACATTAGACCTTTTAATATGGAATACAGATCCTTTGGTCTTACTTAAACTCCAAGAACCACATTGATTTGGTCACTGTCAATTTCTCTACCTTTGACCTTGGACAGTCCCTTCAGGCCACTCTAGAAAATCTTGTTTATTTTGGTTCTTTGAGTCCACGTGCTCCTTTCTGTGCTGGTGTGTCACGTTCCTAGGAAGGATGGGCTCTCCACCCTGCTGCCATCTTTTGCTTAGTCAATTCTTTGCACTTAGAGCAAGAGGTGTTCCTAGGAGAAAACTTCCCTGGCTACTTTCATTCTGTCTCTTGGCAGCCTCTGTCTCCCTTGCCCTCAGCCTTCATCATGTCTGCTTCCTTGTGGTAAGCTAGCAAGGAATTATTGTTGAGGGTTTTGAAGCTGCTGGAGGGCTGTGGAATGTATCCCTTTCTCCATGGGTAAACTGAGACAGAGAGGCCCAAAAGGCAGTCCAAGGTCTCAGTGAGCCATAGCTAAAGAGACACCTTGTTCAAGGCCCCTGACTTCTTATCCCTTATTTCTAAAGCTGCTGTCAAGCCTTTAACAATCAGATTGACACAATCAGGACAATGCTGGGGGACATGTGTACACCAGGAGAATCCTGCTGCTCCTGGAAGGGACAGCAGACGCATGACCTCCTCCCCTAACCATGGTGCTTTCAGACACTCAGGAGCACTCTTGCCTTACGGTGAAATGAAGATGCTTTACTGGTTTGCAAAGGGCTGGAACAGTCAAGATGGTTGCTTTTAGACAGACAATCAGGAACCATGAACCTGGGCTCACCTCAGAACCCTCACAGTGAGGGTTGTTTCCACTTGCCAGGGGCACAAGTTTGATACCTGCCTGTACAATGCATAAAAGCCATGTGTTTGTACATGGAGGTTGAGCCTGGACTGGTGGCATAGGCCTAGGAACCAAGCACTACTGAATGTGAGGCAGGGGAATCAGAAGAAATTCAAGATCAGCCTGTGAAATGGGTTGGTGAATGGAATAATGATACAAAGACCCTTTATGTTTATTATAAGCTTATGGCACTATCGCTGGGCAGATTCTCAGCTATATTAACCTGATTATACTGACCTGGCCAACATCTTGTCATGTGGCCTGTCCATCTTAGTCTCTAGACCTGGCTGCTTTGCCTATGTGTGGCTAGCGACTGCTGCTCCTGAGATTCCTTCCCAGAGTCCCTCTCTCTGCTGGAAGGCCTGCCTCCCTCTCTTGCTTCAGCTATTGGTTGTTCAGAATTCAGCATTTGAACAATACAAGGACAATCTCTATACAGTGCATGAAAACATTACTCCAACAAACCTGGGCTACATAACAAGAAATTTGGAAGACTGATGGGGGCCGGGATCATCCTCCCCCCCCCCCCCCCCCCCCTGGGTAATGAGAGCCATTCAAATAAAGCCAGATTTCTGTCTCCCATTAGGAGTACATTGAGAACATGGGGTAGTCTAAGGAGTATGTTGGCATAGAAGCAACCTCTGATGTCTTCTCCTCTCCCCCCTCCCCATGTGTCCCCTCCCTTCTCCCCGCCCCCATGCTCATATAATAAACCTCTCCATATCATATCTGTTATATGGCATATTTCATAGTTCATATTTTATATTCCATATATGAGAATCAGATATCTGCCTAGTTATCATCTAGCTGTGTGTTTAGCCTATCTTGGTCTGGATCTTTAATTAAATGAGAGAGATTTGGCTGAATAACTTCTAGTTCCTCTCAGTCCTGGTATTTTGGATGACCCTTGAAAAATTCCATGTGATAGGAGTTTGATTTGGTCTGGTTTGGTTTTTTAGTTCTCTCTCTCTCTCTCTCTCTCTCTCTCTCTCTCTCTCTCTCTCTCTCTCTCTCTCTCTCTCTCTCGACTAGACTATGGTTTACTGGGGAAGTTGAGTTAGGGACCTTCCTGACTGCATGAGTTACCTTTGGTGTGACCTCATCCATAATTACAAGGCCTTTGCTGGGACTCTAACCCTTCGCTGACTTACAGAGAAGTCTCTGTTTTCTCTTGCCCTTGGCTTCATCAAGAGCTTCCCAGAGCAAGCAGCTCGCTGTAGGGATGAGCAGTAACCAAGCAGTGCACAGAGGTCTAGTTAAAAATGCAGAGTCCTGCAGCAAAGAGACAGGCTCAATACCAGTACGCCAGCCTACTGGGCTTCTATTAGTGGACAAAAGCAAGGGTCTTTAAGGACAGGCAGACCAGTATTTGAGTATCCACTTTACTCTGCACTGGACATATAACTGTGAACAAGTCACTCAGCCTTCCTGAACCTCGGTTATGTAACCTCTGATGCAGGGGAGGGGGCATGCTTGTAATCCCAGGACTTGGAAGGCTGAGCCAAGAGGATCCTTGTCAGTTCAAGAGTAGCCTGTACTATGCAATGAGACCGAGACTTAAAAAATAAGGGAAGGAGGGGAAGAAAAAAGAAAGAGAAGGAGTGGGGAGGGGTGGAGGGAGAGAAGGAAAGAAGGACGTCATCTCAAGAGAGTGACAGAGCCGACATCCACTTGCTCGTATTCCAAACTCCTCTGTCTGCCACAGAGACTTCACACCAGTTCTGTATGCACTGCACAGAACTAACTGAGCAGCCTTCAAACCCTCCAGCAAATGGCTGTGCCTGGTTTTTTAATCACCAAGCTGTTTTCAAACTTACTTCCTAGTGTCTAAATCCTTTCTTAGAATGTGATCTTAAACAGTCTTTGTCTGCAGGGATCTGCCTTTCAGAAAAATCAATCCCTCGGAATCTCTGCCTCCAGGACTTTTACCCAACCAGACTCCAAGCAAATTAATACCTAAGCTTTTCAAGAGTGACCTTGTGCTGGTTTCAGGGACATTGCAAGGCCTTACCTGCCCAGTGTAACAAAAGCTTTCTTTTCCTGGTTCAGGGCTTCTGGGAAACTCCAATCCCACCGGCATCCCGCTGACTCAGGGCCAGCAATCTCCCTAGGCACCCCCTGCAGTTTAACAACCCACTGAGATGCTAAGCTTCCCTCTGCCCATCAAGCTTAAAGTTTCAGAGAACAGATTTTGCCCTGGCTCTAGTGATGTTAAGTCTTACCAAGTCCCAATTAGATGTATGACTTTCTGGTGGGCTTAGGGATCCTTCTTTGAATGAAACATCTTGTCACATCCGGATGGAATCACACATTCTTATACTGGCCACCCACACGAGCATTGTGGAGCATTGTGCTACAGATTCCTTCATCAGGGCATCATCAGTGGAGATCCAATCCCCTTGACTATTGATTGTGTGACAGGCTGTTTCAGTGCTCACTGGTGGCACCTGACATCTGCCCCTTGCAACTTGACTTGAGTCTCCCTTCCCTGGCCTATGTTTGTTGCTCAGTTCTGGCTTTGCACATAATTGGGCAGAAAAGACCACAGTGACCAGAATTCCTTCTGGCTATCTTCATTATCTTCTCATTCCAGAAGAATGCAGAGTTTCCATTCCATCTGTCCCCCTGGAAGTTTTAAGTCCTTGGAATCCAACTTTTCACCTACAAACTAATGTCCACCTAAGATAAGGCCTCAACACAGCCATTCTTCCATCTACATTGGCCGACCCAGGGTCCATGTCAACTTCCTTGCGCTGGCCAGTATCTTCCTCACTGCAATGGATCCTATTAGGTGTAGATGGCCCACCTCGCCACAAAGACCACATTGCCATCCTCAGAGCGGGGAAATCTGTTTCAAATATACAAGGGATCATACTGCTTAGGGCTCTTCCCTGGCTTCTTACTTCCAGGAAAGTACAGTACACCTCCTGACCTCAGCCCACAGAGCCCCAGGCATCAGTGCTCACTCTTTTCTCTGGCTCATTGCTTTGCCTTCGTGTAGCAGTCGCTCCCTTCCTTGGGTATTCTTATTGCTTTCCCTCTACCAGGCATCTCTACACCATATTCTGAGATAAAGTTGCAACAATCTTATTAACTTCAGCCTTTTAGATGTGCTAGCTTGGCTAAGTGCTGTGGGGACTAAGCTCTGAAACTTAGTTCTTTATTGCCTGGGCACTTGCTTAGTGGATGACAAGTAGTTGCTGTGTTTGTTCATTTGCTTAAGTGTTCTGCTTCATTAGAAACAAAGAAACATACATTACAGCAAGCTATGATAAAATAGTTTGGTAGAGGTTTTCAAAGTTGAGGTTAGCTGATTAAGATGGATGAGGTTTAGCCCTAGGGCTTAGGCCGAGAGTTGGGCTTAAGAAAGCATCCACCAGAGTCTTTCTGGTGGTCAGCATTTAGCATACAGATGAAGAAGAAGAAAAAGTGGACGAGCTGCTGGAAAATTAGGAAAGATCAGTCTGGAAAAGAGACACATCATTCTTCCAGCATTCTGGGCACCAGAACATAAGAATTCCTCCCAATGGGATGTAAAACAGGCTAAGAATAAGTATGGCTGGTTGGATAGCCACTTCCCAGTATCTCTATGCTACAAGAGGCAAACACGATTGCTTGGTGGCCAGCTAGCCATCTCTGCCACAACAGGCAACTGGTTATGACCACCATCATTTGAGGATGTCAGGAGCTGCAGCTTCAAAGGCCGTCCTGGGGTCCCCATGTTCAAATTCAGCCTGACAGCTGCAGGGAGATCAATTGGATCCACAGTTCTGTGATCACCTGCTCTTCAAGCTTCATCCACTTACGAATATCCTCTCTGTCGTCCAGACTCATTTCCGACGTTCAAAGAATCTTTAGAGGCCGATGGAAAATAGGAGATCAAAAATAATAAGTGGCCCCAGGAGAAGACTTCTCCCTGTCAGAATTCTTTAAATCCTGTCCTGAACAGTGGGTCCCAATCTTTACCAAACTACATACTCTGATTTACTTTCAGCAAGAATCAAAGTCCCTGCCCTCCTCAGTAGAGAATCAAAGTACCATATGTAATCCAGCCCACAGCCCAAAGGAAGGGGCCTAAGCTCTCATGTCCGCAGTCTCTTCGACATGTTTGCCAGCTTTCTATGCATCCAGCTGTGAAAAACAAATACCCATATGAGTCTACTGGCTCATAGAAGATGTGGTAACCGTGAGCCTTTGCATTCCGGATGTCTCTACCAACCCTGGCAAGATCATGTTTTCTTTTCCCATAAGACATCGGGGGAGGGGGGGGGGGAATTCAGCTTGTTCCGGTCTAAGGAGATGGCTCAGACAACAGAGTGCTCACCATGAAAGCGTGAATGTGATCCCTAGCACCCATGGAAAAATGAGCCAGGTCCAGCAGTACGGACTTGTAATCCATGCACCGGGGAAGCCTTGCAGCTCTCGCACCACCACGGTTATTCTGCAGCCCTTGGGAGGTTACCTCTCCAAATCACAGTGTCCTCACACTTATTATGGGAGCAAAACCCGGCAAATCTCATGGGATTTTTAATGGGGATGGAAGGAATTAAAAGATAAAAAGCATTTAGAAGAACAAGAAGCATTCACTGATCCCAGCTCACAGTGAGAATAGCTGCTATGGGCAATGGAGGGATCGGCAGAGTCCCAGGTCTAGAGCAAGCGCTGCCTAGCTGCACCACCTCAGGAAGTGAGCAGATGAAATGGCAGAAAACTCACTGAGTCAATACAAAAACATGTGCACAGCTGCCGTTGTGAATGGCTGCAGATCACCAGAAATAAACACCCATGTCCAGTGAAATAATGTGCCAAGGTGAAGGGGACACATGAACCAACCTTGTGGTCAGTGCCTCGGTTTCCATGCTGAGCTCTGAACACCTAGAAGGCTGCTCTCTCTCCTCCCCCCCCCCACCCCCTGCCCCTCTCTCTCTCTCTCTCTCTCTCTCTCTCTCTCTCTCTCTCTCTCTCTCTCTCTCTCTCTCTCTTCCCACCTCCTGCTGGCTTTCCATCCCTTTCTCTTAGTATCTCCAGCCAGCAGAATGACAGAACTAGATGCCTGAAGAGAGGGGGGATGGAGAGGAGAAGAAAGAGAGGGAGAAAAAAGAGATGGAGAAGAAAAGAGAATGAAAGATGGGGAGAGGAAGAAGAGTGAGGAAAGAGGGGGAGGAGAAGAGGAAGAGAGAAAAGGGGAAAGGGAAAAAGGAAGAGGCAAGAGGGATGAGGAGAGGAAGGAAGAGAGGGGAATGAAGGAGGACAGGGAGGAAGAAGAGGAAGAGGGAGAGCAGAGAGAAGAATTAAAAGGGAGGAAGGAAAGGAGAACAGGAGAGAGAAGCTTAGGCAGTCTAGATGTGTGCATATGTGGGTACTTTTGTGTGTGCTATGCACACGTGTGTATATGTGTACATGTATATGTGATGTGTGTGCACATATGTCTGCACATATATGTATGTGCATGTGTTAGCTAGGTCATTCTGTTGTACCAAACCTTCCTTGGTTCCCTGTTGCCTTAAGAACAGTCTCCACTGCTTGGCCCGGCCTTCAAAACCCTCTGCTACTTAGACCCATGCACCCATTGCTCTCCCAGGTAGAACCCTGACTGTTACCCACTGAACTTGCCTATATTGGCCGACTTCTGCCTCCACAGCAGGGCTACCATCCTCCTTAGCCTGGGAGTCTTGAGCTGAACCCATCCATCATGTCCTGCAGCCCTTTCCTCAGACAGCATCCTACTCCAACCTTGTGTTTCTCTAAAGTCCTCTACTCACTCACTTCAGCATTTTCTGGGCTGTGCGTCTGTGTGGTCCATGTCTTTCTCAAGTGATATTCCCATGGAAAACACTCCCTCTTAGACGTCTCTGTATCGCTCAGCCTCATCACATACCCCTGAGTATTTTAGCTTGGAGCCTGGCACATAATTGGCATTCAATAACTTTTCTGAAAAGCCTCAGACAAAGTATTAACAACCTGTCGATATTTAGAAATTAATTTGTTTACCCTTGTGCGGGACTTAGTATTGGCAACAATCAGGAAACCCAGCAGCAAATGGAGGGTAATGCTGTTTCCCAGACAGTTAGATCTGGGTGGGGAAATGTAGTAGCATGCATTTCATCAAGTGCTCAAACTACAGTTTAGAGTGAGTTTAGGGAAATAAAGGGTTAATGTGCAGGGGAGTCCTGGATTGGCTGTGAAAACAGCTGGGGTGGGATTAAATCCCATAGCCCTCACTTTCACTGTTCTATACAATTAGATAAATAAAGAGCTAGACTTTTGTCCTTCCAGATGGGTGGTCTTGAGGCTTATCCACCAGGTGAGGGGGTCCACTGGGGATGGAGAGGGGACCTGGGATGCATCTTACCTCTTGACTTTTCAGCCTACAGCTCCTCAGACTCTGGTACACTGTGTGTCACCACAGCGAGCTCCAAGATCCCTCCTTACATTGTGTTTTTGCCTTCTCCTCATTAACAGATTGGTTACTGGAATGAAGATGACAAGTTTGTCCCCGCAGCCACCGATGCTCAGGCTGGAGGAGACAACTCAAGCGTCCAGAATAGAACCTACATCGTCACTACTATCCTCGTGAGTATACTCCTTTGTCAGGCTTACCTGGAGTTCAAGCTCGACCTACCCAAGTGCACCCCACTCTAGAGTGAAAGCTGCAGGCTATGCCATAGACAGAAACCATGCCTGTGTGCACGCTTGTCAGCCCCATGTTCAGAAGGCTAAGAAGGAGAGCAATGTTCCAGGTCATCCTCTGCTATACAGTGAGACCGTCTCATACAACGACAACAATGAAGCCACAGAGACTGGTATAAGGCATGCCATGTACATAATTGGCTGAGTTTTCACTCAGCATCCCTGAGATGCGCTCCCTCTCTCTGCATCCTCAGAGAAGCTACTTCTGATATTCTAAGCCACTTTCCCCTTACATGAAACCCAAGGCTGTCCCTAAATTGTTCTAGTTCCTATGTATGCTTCACTCAGTACAAGCCACATTCTATTGAGAGGTATCTTTAAAAATACACATATGTACATTGCAGAAGATCTGGGTTTAATTCCTAGTATTGTGTATACTCCATTTCCAGAGGATCTAACATCTTCTTCTGACCTCCTTGGGCACAAGGCACACATGTGATGTACAGACATACATGCAAGCAAACTACTCATATACATAAAATAATTTTTTAAATTATTTAATTATTTCTATGATAAAGTTTTTTTGTTTTTTTTATTTTAGCAGGATTTGTTCTCTTTCCCCCAAGAAGTTTATAATGGACTAGGGAACAGAAATTCAGGAAGTGTATTTAGGGGCTAGAGAGAGAGAGACTTGCCAGTGATTACCAGCATTGGAAGCACCCTCCTCTGCCAGGTCAAAGTCCTCCCCACTCACAGGTGCAGCCACAGGCCACACCCTCTGTCCTGTTTCTCCACCAGGAAGATCCTTATGTGATGCTTAAGAAGAACGCCAATCAGTTTGAGGGTAACGACCGCTATGAGGGCTACTGCGTGGAGCTGGCTGCCGAGATCGCCAAGCATGTGGGCTACTCCTACCGACTGGAGATTGTCAGCGATGGCAAATACGGAGCCCGGGATCCTGACACAAAGGCCTGGAACGGCATGGTGGGGGAGCTGGTCTATGGAGTAAGTGCAGGGGGGGCAGGGCGAGGAGAGGCAGGGTGGGGAGAGGGTCATTGTGAAGGACAGAGGAGTGTTCCTGTGCATACATTGCAGTTGGCCATTGTCCAGCACAGATGACACATAGAGAGCTTCAGGATCAGCTCTCTCAGGGCAGATAACAAGGCTCACACTAACCTACTAAGAGTCATCTGTGGATCCCTCGGGCCTTAGTCCCACCAGGACTAGATGCGCCTGCATCGGAGCTCACCACTGAGTCACTCCTTCCTGTAATTTCTCCCCTGCAGATTCCAGTCACCCATATGGCCCATCTTGTTTTGTTCCCTTGAGCCTCCTCTGCTATCCTCTACCCCACCTCCTCTTTCAGAACACTTTCCAAAGGCTTCTCTTTTGGTCCCCCTCATAACAGTTGAGACTTCCCCTCAAACTCTCCTGACTGCCCATCCTTGAATCTAGTCTCTACTTTTCCATGGCTCGCCCTGCCTCAAATTCTGTTCATGCGTGTGATGGGGGAGGCCCGTGGCGTCTGTGAAGTGCATTCCACTCAAAGAAATCCCCTGGGCAGCTAATGCAAAAAAGCTTCAATAAATTGAGGCAGTCCCAAGCAGGCACTGAATAGCCAGTGTTGTTTTCAGTGTCTAGGGGAGACGTGAGAAACCAAGATTCTCAGACCCTGCACATTTCTTGGGGTTAAAGAAACAATGGGAGAGAGGAGTCCACAAGCAGAGAATCCATGAGTCTAAATTACATGGTCCCCAGAAGAGCTAATAGAGATTTCTAGCCCTTCAGAGTATGTGGAACTAGAAAAACACTCATAATGAAATAAAGGCAGAGAGATGGGCAGCCTGGAAGTACAAACGACAGGGTGATAGAAAAAAAAAAAATAAATGAGGTGAGGCCAAAAAATACTGGGTTGGCTGCTCTGGATTTGCCAGAGAAAAGTTTAGTCACAAATAATGAGGCAAGAGTGTGGGTTGATTCAGTCAGCACCAGGAGATGATGACAGCTCCCAAGGCAGAACAAGGGAAGGACGGGGACTGTGACTCTGTTGGTAGAGTCCCTTCCTAGCACACATGAAGCCTCAAGTTCAGTGCACACCACTACACACTCTGGCCATCATGCTACACATCTGTAATCCCAGCAGGGATGCAGGAAGGTCAGAAGGTCAAACTCTTCCTTGATAAATTCTGAGTCCAGGATGGACTAGAGCCTTTGTCTTAGAGAAAAGAGCAAAATAACAAAAGGCAATTTCCATAATATGCACAAAAGGGGCCATGGAGGCTTCCATCATAGGTCCTGAGAATACCAGCTCCATCTCTGAGCAGCGTGAAACTCATGCTGAGCCTCAGGTTGGTCTCAGTTGATGGTCAGGAAAGACTGACCATTCTCAAAGATTGTGAGTCTTGCATGTCAAGGAAGAGGGAGTCACGATGTCCATGTCTGACCATAGGAGAAAAGGGCGATACAAAGGAAGAAATTCTGAAGTAAAGTGGCTTTCAAGGTAGATACTAGGTTGGGAATGCTGCCCACATCTCCCTTTCTTCCTCCCATGATGCCTCTCACTTTAGGAACTCCATCAATGAAATAGAGACATAGATGGGCAGCGCTGCACGGGTCATGCTGCATCTAGAAGTTGGTTTCCATGGGAACTTCCTCTGGGCTCTTAAGGTCATTGCCATGGCAATTGCTGTGAACTTTTCACCTTCTCCAATGTTCACATCCGCCTTCACCTCCTGTAATGCAGCTCCTTGTCAAAAAGCCTGTGTCCTGGGAAGGAGCAGGGGGTGACCATTCCAAGGGCACAACCCCAGTGCCAGCAGCCAATGGAATGTCAGACTCATCCATTCACTAGACCTGTCCCCTCTACCAGTGTAAACCGAGTCCCAGGGAAGCCATGTTGAGCGCAAAGCT
Source organism: Acomys russatus (assembly GCF_903995435.1). NCBI lineage: Eukaryota > Metazoa > Chordata > Mammalia > Rodentia > Muridae > Acomys > Acomys russatus. The sequence goes on from NC_067161.1 coordinate 38,118,250, forward strand.
ATTTACTTTTATATTGAGTTTATCTTTCCCGTTTTATTCCCCTGAGGAAGAAGAGGGATATTGGAGAATTACTTATCAACTACAAACTACCAGTGAGAGAGGAAAAAAACCCTTACTTACAGACCTCCACACTTTCTGCTTTGTAAATGAGACTGTTAGGAGAGTCTCTTCTTCCCCGCTTCTTGCCCACCGTGGTGACTAGTTCATACCTTTGAGCTCGCCCCATGCCATGCATGCTAAGTGCTACACTCATCTTCCTTCACAGGCTCCTCTCAGCCCTGTAAGGTAGCTAAGATTGTTTCCACACTGCAGAGGAGGACACAAGGGCTCTGAGGGCTTAGCTGATTTGTTGAAGGACACATAGTCAGTAACAGTGTTCATAACCCAATGGTCTGTCTTTTGTCCATCAGCAGGACGTCTGCTTCTGTAGGCATCACTCCATTTAAACCCTGGACTCCCAAGCTGAGAGAAGCTGAGAGATGAGCCAGTGGCATTCTCAGCAAGATACATGGGAGTGGAGCACACGCTGCAGATGAGGCTATGGCTTCCGGATGTGCCTTTGGGTCTTATTCATGGGGGTCTTCTTGTCTGTCCATGGCTGTAGCAGAAAGAGACTAGTACCAGCAGACAGACTACTGGGGTTTGAATTCTAACCCTGCCGGTCTCTGAGATGCATGGCTCCTGCAAGCCACTTGACTCCACCAGGGCTCAGTTCTCTAAAATGGACATAGCCTATTTGCTGCAGGCTGAGGTGGGAGTGTCTGTCCCACAGAGCCCAGCTCTAAGCTTGTCTCATCTAGAGAGCTTCCTGTGTTTCTTCACCCCCTTTTTGTTATACCCAAGCTGTCTGGTGTGTCCCAGCACTGCCCAAGGACAGATGAGCTTGCCTGGCACCCTTTCCTGCTTACCAACAGACTAGACTTGACATTCAAACACTGAATACTCATGCAGCTTTCAGCAATCTTCCTGGAAAGAAAAAAAAATTAACAACTGGTTTGATTTTCTCACTACTTGGCCCTTTCTCACATGATTCTTTCCTCCTGCAATATTCTTCCTACAAGATGCTAGCAACATCAAAGGCGTCCCTTTCCTCAGTGTCACACTGATGTGTTACCTCTTCCAGCAGGCCTCCTCCCTCATGGACCCCTCCCTCTTCTCCTGCAGCGTCTTGTCTGCCTTGTAGACTTGATAAGTGTGTTGTGTGTGTGTGTGTGTGTGTGTGTGTGTGTGTGTGTGTGTGTGTGTGTGATAATCTCTTCTGCTTATAACCCTTGAATGTGAGGTGGTGGCAGTGCATAGTTTACCTCCTGCTTCCAGTCTAGAGCTTACATATAATTGTTCCATAAATGTTAGTCAGGTTCAATTTGCCATCACCATCTCATTAGTCAGGATAATCTTGCTTATGGATAAAAGAAATCCAATGCAAACCGGCTTAAGCAAACAAAACAACTACCATGTGTTCTTAGAGATAGAGGGATGTGTTGACACATTTCCAGGGAATCCAGAGTAAGCCCTGGACTGGGGGACCCAAGTGACAGCCTCTGGGACCATCCTTTGTGCAGCTCAGCTCTGCCTCCTGCTCTCGGGGCTAAGTCTCACTGGGTCACAAAGGTCTCTGGGCAACCTTGAGTAACTCTCTCAGGACTGGGAGTAGGGTGTGCTGTGTGAGCACCTGTGGCTCTATCTGCTCCCATGTACTCAGGTCTGCAGAGCTGGGAATGGGGCTGGAGGGGGTCCCAGCACACAAGAAGGAGGCCTGACCACTGGATAAGCAGAAGAAGCAGCCTCGTTCTTGCAGAAAGAGGAAGGCATCTCTCACAAGTAGAGCTGTCAAATAATGGGATGAGCTCCTCTGTCAAATAGCAAGCTGTTGTCCACTTCTCAGAAATACAGTGTCAGAGCAGTAGGACTTACAATGTTCTGTTCCATTTTCACATCCTATACGATCAAAACTATACCCAGTAAAGGCAGGGGGAAGAAAAGCTGAGAAGAGGCCTCAGCCTATAAAGCACATGCTAAGCAAGCATGGGGACCTGAGTTTGCATCACCTGCACCCATGTAAAAACAGCTAGTACTGTAGTGCACACCTATAACCCCAGCACTGGGGAGAGGAGGTCAAGACAGAGAATGGCAAGAGATCAGCCAACCTAGCCAATCACTGAGCTCCAGGCTTACTGAGAGACCCCGGTCTTCCAAATCAAGGTGGGAAAGCAGGTATATAATGAAGACAAATTATATCAACCTCTGGCCTCCCCATGCATATGTATACCCATGCTTTTGCACATGCATTCATACACACACACACACACACACACACACACACACACACACACGTACATGCATGCACGCATGCACGCATGCACGCATGCACACAACAAGAACAATCAAAAGAACTGCTAAGTTCAACTGAACCTGATTTGATTTTATCCTTTCAGAGAGCAGATGTGGCAGTGGCTCCCTTGACCATAACCTTGGTCCGGGAGGAAGTCATCGACTTCTCCAAGCCATTCATGAGTTTGGGAATCTCCATCATGATTAAGAAGCCACAGAAGTCCAAGCCGGGTGTCTTCTCCTTCCTTGACCCTTTGGCCTATGAGATCTGGATGTGTATAGTGTTTGCCTACATTGGAGTGAGTGTCGTCCTCTTCCTGGTCAGCCGGTTCAGCCCCTATGAATGGCACAGCGAAGAGTTTGAAGAGGGACGTGACCAGACAACCAGTGACCAGTCAAATGAGTTTGGCATATTCAACAGCCTGTGGTTCTCGCTGGGGGCCTTCATGCAGCAAGGATGTGACATCTCTCCCAGGTCAGTCAGCTCTTCTCGGCTCCTTTACTCAATGCCACAATATTCTTGGGATGAAAAAATACTGGAAGCTCAAGAGGTAGGGATTATGGTTGGGGATGTGGCTCAATTGGTAGAGCACCTGCCATACGTACAGTGAGGATCTGAGTCTGATCCCCAGAACCCATGTTTTAAAAAGTGGTCATGATGGTGTCACTTGTAATATCAAAACTATGGAGGCAGAGATGAGGATCTCCAGGCTTACTGTTGGCCAGCCTAGATCAATGAGTCCCCTATCCCCATGAGACACCTTGACTCAGAAAGCAAGGTTGGTGTTTCTGAGGAATAGCACCAACGTTGATCTCTGTACTCCACATGCATGGCACGCGCGCACGCACGTGCACGCACACACACACACACACACACACACACACACACAGAATTCTTCTCAGACTTCAGTATGTCTGCATTTTTTGCTATAAATTTGGTCAACTGTTTGTTGCATGTTGTGGGTTATTCATTCTGAGTGTTTCTGTGGTTGGGCCAGCTGTCTGTTGCCTGGGTAATACGCTGTCAAGATGCACAGGTACGGTTGTGATGTTCTGTAGATGAAAAGTACAGAGAAGGAATGGAGGATGGTACCATATAACCAACATTATTGATCACCTACCATTGGCCCAGCAGAGAAGCACCTTCTAACTGAATGTCCAAAGCAGCGCGGCAGGACTCCCATGACCCTCTGTTCACAAAGCTGTCAGAGCCATCCTGCCCTAGGGTGTTTCTGCATGAGGAAGTACTGGATCGAGTTCACAGTCCCTCTGTGAAGTCTTGACCAAGTCACTTTACCCAGGCAGACCCAAGTTTTCTCTTCTTGGTGGGGAAAGGCTCTTCTTCTCCTGGTTCTGGTTTTTGAAAAGGGGGAGAACTCTAATTCCAGCAGAACTATAAACTTGTGTCTTGTGGTTCATATATATACAGAAGCCCAGTGGAGCCAGTTTTGACTGCTTTGTGTATTGGACTTGCTCATACAATTTATTTTAGGAAAAGTATTTTTGAAGCCAAGAGGAAGTATATAAAGGAAATTTGAAAACTACCAACTGGGGCCAATGCCCAGGTTCCCTGGCATCTTGTTTTGATGTATGGTGAGCCATTGGCTACCTTCTAGAATATTTATGCCTCAACCCCCTCAAGCTGACCTGGTGAGGAAGGCAGTCTGAATGTGTGTCCTCTTCCCTTGGCTAATGTCTCTAAACTCGGTCTTTCCAATAGCAATAGCCTCTCCCTTGTAGATGACCACGTCTCAAAACCGGGCAGAGAAGCACGGCTTGGGCTTTGGCCTCTGTGGGTCTGTTGAAGTGAAAGGGCATGCGTGTCTGACCTCCTGGAAGTGCCCAGAGGCACCTTTACCCTCATCTACAATTTGCATTTGATGTGAATGAGGACCAATGTTCCTAATGGCAGAGGAGCAGTGCCTTCCTAACCAGCCTCCCCCAGGACTTATTTTGTCTGCCTTATGATTTGGAAAGCCTCATGGTTCACCGTTTTAATCTTGTTTTTCTTTAAATAAGAAGACAGTCGGAGGGGGGGGTGGGGTGATGTGGGAGAGAAGGTGTGAGACTGGATACTCAGCCAATACTGCCAAACACAAGGCGAAGACAGAAGAAACCAAGGAGGGGAAGGAAGGGCTTGCTTAAAGATAAATCCAGCCACTGGGTAAACAGTGGGAAGAGAGAGTTCTGGCTGTGTCAGTGCAACATACAAATACGGGATCACGCACACGGTGTGTGAGCTTGCCCTACTGTTACTTCCTCTAAGAGCAGACACCTGCTTCTCACCAGCAGCCCTGTGGTCTGCCTTCCACTGTGCCCACATCTCATGTGCCTAGTTCACAAACTGATATACACAGCTTAGTTTACCCCGTACAGGTTTGGCAAGGGTCTGTCCCAGGCAGAATGGCAGTCACCTGTGCATTCGCCAACTCATCACAGCCCCTGGTGACCCACTTCACTCCTGTGGCGTTGGCAGCCCGAGAGAGTGCCTGTGATTGATGGACCATCATTGTATGTACATATTCCATCCGCATGGCTTCTGAGGGCTCCACTAGAGTGTCTTAGGAACCAACAGAGTGGTGAGGAGGGGCCTCCAAGCCATCCTCCTCCCCAGTTTAATAAAGCAACCTCATGCAGTGTCTGTGCTTCTCGTGGGTGACATGGGAACCACAGCCTCTCCATTGAGTGTCACCATAAGGTTTACAGGGCTAGGTCTACAGCCTGTAACACAGGACCTAGCTGCCACATAAGAAAACCATAAGGTGGCCATGATTTTTCCATGGATTTTATACATTGGATTTTGGCTAATATTTGCCACTGCTCCTGTCACTTTGCAAGCCTGGTGCCCTCTTTTGGAGAAATCCAGAGACAAAACAGAAATTTAACCAGTAGCTCACCCCAGAGATGCAATATCTGGATTCTGAGACTTCTCCCCAAAGGAGCTGGTAGGGAAGATGTGTGAGAGGATGGCAACATCTACTGGCAACATCTATTCGGTCTCTGTGAGAACCTATGGGTCCAGGTTAGTTGGTTCTCTGTGTTATCTTTGATGTCCTTTGGCCCTTGTGGCTCCTCCAATCTTTCCCCCGACACTTTTCCATAGGGTGCCCTGAACTCTGCCTAATGTTTGCCTGTCCACTGCTCTTATTTAAAGGTGCCCTAACCTTTCACTAACTCAGGTTGTGGAGCTCTGACCCACACAGGAGTGAGCTACCACTATAAGGAGCTGTGTCCATCTCAGTGGCCTTTCCCGCCTCAAGGCTGCCTCGGCTGATCACAGAATTTAACAACCTCCCTGTGGGTCAAAGCATGTATCATAATGCTTCTCAGAAATATAAATTAAACAGGAAATGTGTGCATTTCATCTTACCTTGGCCCAGACAGGAAGGCAAGGATACTAAGACAGTGGCTTAGTTGGAGGCCAAGCAGACAATGGTGGGCAATGACAAGTTGTTGTCTTCCCTGTGCCGTGGTGTGCCTCTCACAAACACGGCACTGGGTAGAACACTCAAGTTTCATAGTTGTTCCTAGTGTCAGACATCCTTCCAGATGAGCTATGCTCCAATCACTGCTCTCTCTCTCTCTCTCTCTCTCTCTCTCTCTCTCTCTCTCTCTCTCTCTCTCTCTCTCTCATTTTATACCTCAAATGCAGTTTCCTTTCCCTTCCCCCTCCCCTTCCCATCTGCTCCTCCTCTGAAATGGCGAGCTCTCTCCTGGATATTAACCAAACATGGCCTATCAAGTTGCAGTAAGACTAGGCAACACCTCTCATATTGAGGCTAGGCGAGGCAACCCAGTAGGAGGATAAGGGTCCTGAGAACAGGTAAACAAGTCAGAGACAACCCCTGCTCCCACTGTTGGCATTCTCACAAGAACACCAAGCTATACAACCATACTGTATATACAGAAGGCCTAGGTCAAACTTATGCAGCTCCCTGGTTGTCTACTTAGTCTCTGTGAGTCCCTATGAGCCTAGGCTAGTTGGGTCTATGGGTTTTCTTTGATGTCCTTTAACCTTCTGGCTCCTTTAATCCTTCCTCCCCCTTTTCCACAGTGTTCCCCAAGCTCCACCTAATGTTTGGCCATCCACTCCTCTTATTTAAAGAATATATGTCCTAACTTCTCACTAACTTGGGGCGTGAAGATCTAGAACCCATCAAACTGCACATAGCTGTGTTATATCCAGATAGTTATTTTATGCCTGGGCAGGGTAGGGAGTAAGGGGAGGCTCAGTTAGTAGAACACCTGCCTCGTGTACCTGGAGGCCTGGGTGCACCTCCAGCGCCATCTGCAGCAGTATGGTGCATGCCTGAAATTATACCACCTTGAAGGTGGAAGCAGGAGGGTTAGAAGTTCAAAGCTATCTCTACTACACTTTGAGTTCAAGGCCAGCTTGGGCTGCAAGAAAACTTATGTCAGAAACAAAAAACATGAGATCTTGAGCCCCTCAAAAATCATATGTTTATAATATCTTCAAAGTAATTAATGTCTTGGAACCAAAACCGAGCTAACTATGGCCCAATAGAGGTGCCCATATGCTCACAGTAATGTGAGCAGACTTGTGGTTTGCTTTCTCCACTCTAAGAAACCTAGACATCAACCAGGACTGGTCTTCCTGCCTTTCTCTTTGTGTGAGGATCTTGATCATAAGCTGGCAACTCCCAGACACTGCATCCATCAAGAGGCAGAGACAGGAGAACCACAGCCCCAGTGCACTTTCAAACCAGGAAGACAAAGATTAGCAGATGGGACTCACCTACAGTGGCCCTGTGGGCTCTTACAAAGACAGGCCAGGAAGATGAGTTGAGGCCTTGTGGCTGCTAGGTTGGAAGCAGAGGCATGGGTGCTGGGGAACCATCTTGAGGGACTGGTTGTGATACCTACAGCACCACAGAAAACAGAGTAGCGTCTAGACGGTGCACTTTCAGTCCTGTCTGCCCACAAATAGGACTAGAATGCCTTGATGACTCCTCCCCCTTGCCTTTGAAATGTTTACATAAGCTGAGGATTTAGTAGTCTTGACATCACAAACCAAAATCACCTTAGCTGTGGTCACAAATTGTGCTGTTAGTATTCAGTTGTTTGGTGGTGACATTTGGTGGAGCTATGAATGGACTTTGTAAGGCCGTTTCTTGTGCCTAAAAAAAATCTGTTTTAATCGGTATTTTAGATTTCTTTTTCCATATAGAACATTTTGAGAAAGAAGATTTTGAAGAAAAACAAATCATCATAGACATTTATTTTTATTTTCCCCACTCTCCTTTGTATATCTTTCACCCCTGTGTGCAGGAAACAGAATTCATTTATCCAACAGACTGAAGACTTGAAGTGAGGATAGAGCCTGGGGTTAGGAGCCCTGGCTTCAAGCAACTGGTAGCCCAGCAATGTAGGACAGACATTAAACAAGGACGGTGAATGTGTAAACCCTTAAGTCTCATAAGAAAAGCGAACCTTCTGCTACCTGGGTGTGATGACACTCACCTGTGTTCCCAGCTGTTGGGACACTGAGGCAGGAGGATTGCACTGAGTTCAAAGCCAGCCTGGGCTATGTCATGATACAGAACAGCCAGGGCTATAAAGTTAGACCTTGTCTCAAAACTACAGAACAGGGGCCAAAGAGGCGATGTGCATTCGGCCCAAGCATGAGGACCTGAGTTCAGATCCTCGGCACCAACACTGAAAAGCCAGGCAAAGCAACACAAGCCTGAAACCCTAACAGTGGGGACAAAAATCCTTGAAGTTTTTTGGCCACCCAGTCTAGCTGAAGCAATGAGCTCGAGACCCTGTCCCAAAAAGTAAGATGGAAAAGCCATTGAAGAAGACACCTGATACCAATCTCTGCACCCCAACACACACCTACAGGCAGACCCACATTAGTCAACATGTGCACACACAGAGAGGCATATACTACTCACAAGCACATGCACACACATACACAAGGCATACACCCACAGACATATACACATGCATGTTTACACAAAGGCATTCACCTCACAAACATCCATGCATGTACACACATGCATGCACACACATAGGCATATAGGCACAGGCATACCCCTCACACATATACACACATACATGCACAAACTGGCATACACTACAGACACAGGCATGAGCACACACATGCATGTACACATGTGCATGCACACAGAGACACTAGCATGTACATACTGGTGTATAAAACACATATATACATGTATATATACACACAGGTACATGATATACACACAATAATAATAAGCATGTTAAAATAAGTGCTAAAGGACTTGAAATTAAAGTGTTCAGAGACAGTTTCTCTAAGGACCTGCTCAGTAAGCAGATGCTGGCCTGCACAGAGCTGAAAGATACAACAGCCAAGTGCAAATGCAGTCTGCTGGAGAAAGGCTTCCTGCCTTAGGGCTCCCAAGGTCTGAAGGAACAGTTTGTGCCTCTGGTTTGTGGTAAATGAAGAGAATAGGGGTGTGAGACAGCATTGAAGAGGTAGGCCAAGGCCAGAAGGCAAAGGACCCTGTGGCCATGGCATAGATGTGGAGTTTTACTGTAGATCAATGGATAGCCGGCCCATTAGGGGGCATTAAGCAAGAGAAAGGTTGATTTGCATGCTAAAATACCATCTGGGGAGCTATGAAGGAAATGAACTAGGGCAGGGAAAAGTCTGGAGCAGACACAGAAGGACCAGACCAGAGGCTTTCCCAGCTGTTCAGGCGAAATGACAGTGATAAAAAAAATAAATAAATAAAAAGTTATAAGGGTCATTGCCATGGATACAGACTGCCCAGGACTGACATGAGTTAAGGATGGAGTAGGTATGTGAACATGGGAAGATGGCAGATGCATGGGTGAACCCAAGAAAAAAAGGATGTTTGGGGACTGGAAGCCCAACTTCAGAGACAGTTAGTTGGCTCTGGACAGATCCTTAGGACTCTCTATTCCCCATTGTCATAGGTATGGACTCGAGTCAGAAGTGGAGGGAGTTTTGTTTGTTTTTCCTTTAAGTCAGTGTGAGGGTTTAGCTCAATTGTCAACTTGATAAACTCCAGAGTGACCTAGGAGAAGACAGGCTCCCAGAGGTCATGACTAGGGAGCACTGTCTTGATTAGGTTCATAGAGATGGAAAGACCCGCCCACTCTGGGCAGCACCATTCCCTAGGCTGCAGTCCTTTCTGCAGGACTGACTAAAAAGGAGAAAGGGAGCTGAGCACCATTACTTATCACTCTCTGCTTTCTGGCTGAATTCCATGTGACCAGATCCCTCCTTCCCCACTGCTGCACCTTCCTCATGTGATAAACCATACCGCGGGGCTGTGATTCAAACTAAACCCTCTCTCTGGGAAGTTACTTTTGACATGATATGCTATCCCACAGGAGACACCAGTAAGATAGAAAGTGCCCATGGCCTGTGATGCTCACAGCATTCTTCCCTCACATACAGTCTGAACCACAGGTCCCACTGCCTGCACCTCTATCCTCAGCCTCCTCACCCTGGTTGGTGCACTCCATGTGTGTCAGTGGTTTTCTGGGTTCAAGTGAGCTTAACTAAGGAAAAGAGTGGACAGGAGGGTCCTGTAGGAACGGAGGGAAATGAGAAGTTATCGTTCAATCCTCAGAACTCTCCCTCTTATTCTGACCATAGACCATCTCATCATGGACACTAATTATCTCCACCTGATGGAGATAATTACAGTCAGCGAGAAGTCGCAGGCAGAGAAGTAATGGCACTTTGGGGATGTCCCAGAACTCCATATAATACATTCCCTCCCTCCAGCTCATTTGCTTGCTGGTGGCCCTGTAAATGACTCACCATGGGAACAGAGTGGCCAAGGAGGAAAGCCAAAAAGACAACCAATGACAGCCTGATACTGCATGCCCATGCTAACTCCATAGCAACCAGTTTGCCACCAGCAAGGAGAGATGGGAGGAAACTTCCCCCTTTCTACCTCCTCTTCTCCCTCCTACCCTGACAGACAGAACCTCACAAGGCCATTTCTCTTGTTCATCCTGCAGTCACTGGAGTATTCAGGGGCAGACAAGGAAGCTGGGAGTTGATAGAAACAGCCTGAGACATCAAGATCCTTTTTCCTATTAAACCCACAAGCCCCGCAGAGGCTCCAGGTTAATTGCTACAAGGGACATTGTCACGAGGTTCTGTGGCTAGAAATGAAGGGAAAAAAGCATGGCATACACACTCTGGGTCAAAGACAGGGAGTAAGGGTGGGGGCATTTCTGCTGAGACCAGCACTGGAACCACTTGGGATGTTAGCTCCTCCAAACGCAAGTCCCCAGACCTCTGAACCCAGAAGTTCTGCAGCCAGACAGGATGCTCTGTTGTGTTTCATAGCTTCTTTCTGCCTTCCAAATAGAAAATCCTGGAACCCAGATTCTGTGCAAGGAAGATGAGCTTAGGAGAGCGTAAACCAATGTCCATGAGGCAGCTGGAAATCGTGCTAGATAGCAGCCATAAACTCGGGACTCCAGGGTCTGTCTCTGCAGACAAACTGAGCTATAGACACAAAGAGGGCATCTGTGGCCAGCAGCCTGGCTGTGAGGATGAGCATACCAAGGGAAGTGACTCCCAAGAGCAAGCCCCACCTCCTTGCTTCCCTCTCACCTTTAGCAAGAAACACCAGGTGTAGGATTGGCACGAGCGAGCGCAAGCTGATTATGCATTCTTGACTGGCGTGATACGTGCACGGACCATTTGAAGTGTCCCCCATCTTGGGGGTTGTGGAGGGGACTCCATCTTAATCTGCTGATAGGTGGAAAAGCTAGAACCTGCTGAGAAACTATACCAACCTCCTAATTTAGATGAGGAGGAAGAGTCAGGGTCTCGCATGCACGCTGCCGAGGTGGCAGAGAAATGTTCAAATGAAAGCAGGGACTGGGGCATAGAAGACTGCTGTGACTCCCAACTTCCCTACTCTAGCTGGATGCAGCCTTCAGTAATAGCCAAAGATCCTCACTTCATAATAAGAGTTCCCGTTTTGTACTAAGCTGTACTGGAGACCTTAGAGTAGTGAAATAGAGGCAGCTCCAGAACAGGGACCAGCACTGAGAGCACGTTTTTTTAAAGCCTGAAGCAAGCCCCTCCCACGCCTTCCTCATTGGCTGAGGGATCAGAAGGGTACAATGTAACCATCACCTAGGCCTGTCCCTCTGTTGCTTACAGCAACAGCAAAAGCCATGCCTGTGTGCATCTCTACGTTTTATACCCTGCTTACTTCAAGACTTACCAGATGTAAGCCTGGCTGTTAGTAACTTTCTACTCTAAGCTTCTCGTTTGTGGGGTGGATAGCTTGGCAGAACTTGAGTGGGAAGCAGCCTGGTAGCCTCTGTTCATTCACAGCTGAACCTAAGCTGCCTCAAGGCCCCTTTGAAAACGAGTGACCGTATTTTACTGTTAACATACGGTTTGGATAGTTGACTGGAAGGAGAGGCTTTTTCCCACATCAGAATCACAACAGGGTGTGTTCCTGAAAGTTATTGCAAGAGTAGCTGTGCCCTTAGCGCCTGTTGCTTGGCAGGTATGGTCAACTGCAACAGCAAACCTCACTGAAAAAAGTGGGCTAACATGCCTCCCTTGGGGGCTCCTGGTGCAGTACAGGGAGGTGGGAAGCAAGCCCAATGGGAAAGACCTCAACAGCATCACCCCAGTTTTGTGGGGATAAAGTCTAGCTTACAGAGATGGAAGGAATTTGGCCAGAATCACAAAATCAGAGCGTAAGAATGCCAGTGCGGGATGGGAGGAGCACTTGTAGTCCTCGCTTTTCTCCTGCTGTCATCAAAAGCAACCGAAGGGAGGGAGGGTTTCGATCAGCTCAGAGTCTGAGTAGCCAGACATCATGATGGTGGGAGACATCCGTATCCCTATCCTTCCGGACTGGGTAGGACATCAGTTCATCCTCTGTGGAGGTGCACTCGTTTCTCAAAGGTGTGCCTCAGGAATCCCCTAGAACATCTTAAACCCAACCGATCTGACAGTGGAGTTATCTGTTGCAGTGGTGAAACTGAGGGTGCATGAGTCAGCAACAGAGGGGGGCTCCTGCTCCATTATGGATGGTCATCACTGTGGGAATCTACAGGGATCAAACACAACCAAGGCCAGAGTGAGCTTGTGACCTCTGGAAGAGCTGTTATTAGCACAGACTACACAGTGTGCAGCTTATGCGGGTAAACAGACGTGCAATACTGTGCTTATACATTTTAAAAATTAATTCCCCTTCATTTTCTTGTTCTACGTGTAAAATTCGATTACTGCATTTTTATTTTCTTTCTCAATTGGAAAAATCAGACCACGGGTGGGAGATGCACTGGAAGAGAGCCAGTCCCATCGCTCTGTATCCTGGCTCTACCCAAGGGCTGGGCCCGTGTTTCCGCAGAGATTCTTCCCCAGGTTTCTTTGTGAACCTTCTCTAGAGATACAGTGTCTGAAAGAAGTACTTAGCACCAGATAGGGGAAAACTAGAGCATAGTTAATTGACTGGATGGGGAAGGTATGCTGCCTCCCATAGGGAAGCTGACAAATCTGCCTCAGAGCTAGGCGCCACCAGCCAACTGTGGCAGCACCCCTGCCTCGCCTGCGTGCCCTAGTGCTGCTTCCGGCACATGGGAGGTGAGTAAAGCTCCAGGCACAGGGCAGGACATGGAGAGTGTCAAGGACACAGACACGGAAGCCACACATGCTTTCCCCCCATGGTGGACTGCATCTTCGAACTGTGAGCCACAACAAATCCTTCCTTTCTTAAATTGCTTTAGGGTATTTTGGTCCCAGCGACAGGAACAATAGCTAATACACTTAGAAAGAATGCCTCCGGCTGGCCCATCAAGACCACTTCGCAGATGAGAAAACCAGAGCTCAGGAAGATCTTCTCCCTGGCTGTAGATGTGCCCAAGATTATAACCTGAGGCTGTAGTGTACATCCGGAGTGTATCTGCCACACTGCCATCTTCTAAGGCCAGCAACCTTCCTGACAATGATTTAGGAATATATACCATTTCTGAACTCTGATTTCTCCTTTTCCTCCCTAAAAAAGGGGGGAGTCATTTTGCTTTCATTTTGGTATTCCATTAATATATTTACTTACAACACTCTTGTCTGAAAAAACAATCAGTCTTCTAAGGGAGGAGAGGTGAGTGCTGGAAAATACATCCCATCCCCACCAAGTGTGAAGGCAGCATGGCCGCCTACAATGATGGAGATGGTGGCACAGAGCAGGGACAGCCCCATTCTGCAGACACCAGCTTGTCTTCTCTGCTGCAGCTGATACATGACTCTCAGCACAGGAAGGGTCTGCTGTCCCAGCCAATGGCTGGTGAGGACATACTTTCACCTGTAGCTCTTTAGATGTGGGGTAGATGGGGAGACCATTAGAAATGGCTTCAAAATTGCAGGAGTTGAGAAAGATCTGGAATTTAGACACGTGTCCTATGGAGAGAGTTGTTTGAGTGTAGTCAGATGTACATAGAAATATGCTCATCTCAATGCTGTCCGACAGAGCTGGAAATAGCCCACATCCATCAGCAAAGACGTGGCCAAAAAAAGGAAAAATGACAGTCCATATTCTGTGGAGAAACACACAGCTATTAAAGGGGGTGCATGGATGGCAGCAGTGCTTTGTAAGGACTTTCAGGGGTTCCAGGCTGAGAAGCAGGTCTCACTGATCACAAATTATAGACTCTCGACACTGCCTTGTGCTGTCTCTCTGGAACTCAGCAACAAGAGAGCTGAGCTCTGAGAGTCCCCTAGTTGGTTTAAGAGTTTTTCTGAGAAGGGAAACAGTCACTGGGGTGAGAAAAGGCTTCTGGGAATTGGGGACAGTTCCTTGAAAGATAATGAAAGATTTCTACAAAAGCAAAGAAGAAAGAGGAGGCATACCTTCTAGACAGGTGACTGTGAGCAAAGGCACTGATGGGGGCACATGCTGACCAAAGGAACCTGTCAGACTGTTCCCAGCCACTCCTGGCTCAGGGGTTATCAGTTAAATGATACACTCATGATATCGTGGTGCCTGTGACATTCTATGAAGCCATTAAATGGCATCTTAGAAAGCCCCAGTTATTCATCTATTACCAGCGAGAGATTCCGGAAGCAGCTCTCACTTACATAAAGCCCAGTACCAGATGGAACTTTGTCAGCCATTCTGAAATCTAGAGTTCTGAGCCCTGTCAGACACCCCAGAATCTGCTGACCATGACTGCTCAGCAGCCAGTGGGAAAGACATCAGCCAGAAAGATGGAGTCTCTTTTGCGGGGGCACCAACATGTTAATCTTTTACTTCTTTCATGTCCCATTCTGGGAATGGGGAGAAAAAGAAAACAGAAACGGGCTTTACTCTGTAGTCTTTCTGAGGTGTGTGCGTTCATGCATGCATGCATGTGTGTGTGTGTGTATGTGTGTGTGCATATCCATATTATATAAATATATTCAACATGTATATATGTTATAATAGATATTTGTGAATAAATACATTAAAAACATAAAAATGACATATTGATGGAATGCCACATAATTTTTTCCTGTGTGGTGCTGGGACTTAACCCCAGGGCCTTGCATCTGCCAGGCAAGTGCTACAATCCAGGCCATGTAATATTTTGATGCACCACATAGTGCTTAAATCAGGTTAAGCAATTCTCAAGCAATTGTCATTTTCTTTAGGTAAATATACTAAGGATGCTTTCTTCTAGCCTTCTGAAATTTAAGCTATATTAATGTCATCCTCAGCCTCACTCTGGTCAACAGCACAGCAGGGCATGTTGCCTCCACTTAGCTATAGCAATGTCCACTGATCACTCGTTCCCTATCTCTCCCTGCCTTCTATTCTCCTGGTCTCTGGCAACCACAACTCTATTATCACCTTCTGTGATATCTTTTCAGTCTTGGCTTATTTCATTTAACACAGTGATCTCCAGTTCCCTCCAGGCTTTGGAAAATGGCAGAAGTATCCCATCATGCATATGTACTTCATTTTCTTTGTCCAACTGCCCATTGTTGCACACTATAGTAGTGACAGTTCCTTGGCTCCTGGGCATGGTGCTATAATGAGAGATGAATATAGCTTGTATAAGCCCTTAGCTGAGAGTAATGCTATAAGCATTGTGGTATATCTGAAGAAACAGGAAGTGTGCGTGCCAACCTCTAAGTCTGCAAAGCAGAAGACCCAAGGCATGCAAAGAAATAGTAGACAATAAAGTAGAATGTTCATCAGAATAATTCCCAAGACAGTTAATGATCTTCTTCAGGATACCAAAAGGAAAGGCCCATGCTTGTCCCCAGGGTTTCAGAAAAGCTTAGATGAACAAGTGAAGAGCAGGCAAGAGTGGATCAGGTCAGCAAAGATGTAAAAATGGCTGTGTTCTGACCAGGGCAGACATGCTAGTGTTTGATCACAGACCTACCATTTAGTAAGCTCTGAAACCTGAGTAACAACTGCCCAGGCACAGTTTCCTCAGATTTATGTTGCCAGCTGTTCATACCAACATCACAGGACTTCTCTTGCACGGCAGCAGAGGCCGAAGTTTGTGGCTCAGTTCTTTGAGTAGACCAGGGCTTCAGATCTGAATTCTCTCCTTCATGATCATTTTCCTGTCTACTCTCCTGGCCTCCCACATTGGTGATTGATTGCCTGCTAAGAGCTCTCTGGGATGGCCTGGCACATATCTCCTGATCTGGCCAAGCTCTTGGCCTACTCTGGCCAGGGGGATGTCCAGAGGCTGTTCTGGGAAAAGTGGGAAGAGGAGGAGGAGGAGGAAGAGGAGGAGGAGAATGGCCAAGTTGTAATGTTGCAATTACATGAGATTGGCAGCATCGCTCACCTGCTCCCAGGCTTGCCTCTCACCTCAGCTCCTGGGCAGGAACTGGCTCCCTGCACCTGCCTGCCTCCCTGGCCTGACTCATCCCTCCCGCGACCCCCACAGTGACCCTCTGGTACTAGATGAGCTGTCCTCCATTTCAGCCTGCTCTCCTGGGCCCTGCTTTCATCTCTTCAGGAACAGTGTACCTACTGTTTTCTCTTCACCCAAGACTGACAGACACAGGCTTTGCAGGCATTGCAGCACGCAGCCTGTAGCCACCTGTAGGGTGGTATTTTTCAGCCTGCTTTTGTTTGGGACACTGTAAGCAAGACATGTGGAATTGGAGGGTTAACCATGACCATTTTTGCCATTTCAGTCTGCTGAATATAAAACAATGACAGTGTGTTTGGGACTTCTGCAAAGGTCAAATGAGGCAGGGCATGTACAGGACTTAGCATGTGCCTGCTGTGTAATAGTCTCTCACAGAAGGGGTCAGCTCTCCCTCTTTCCAGGTAAAGATGCTAATGAGACTTAGAGTCAATACTCATTAAGATTCTACCCTGTCAGTGTTTATCACTTTGTGTCCATAATAGGTGTCAGTAATTACTTATTAAGCTAATGAATCCATTACTTATATTTTTAATGAATCTATAGAGTACATTCTGAAAGCCATGCAATTTCCCCTTTAATCAACTTATTTTAGATTTGGGGATAGCTGAAGTCTAGAGAACTCTCATGGCCTCTTCAGTTAGCTGAGCTGGCCCTCCTCAATGAAGCAAGCTCCCCTAACAGGCATTATATAGAAGACTAAGCTAATGTTTATATGTGAATGGCTTTCGAGTTCTGGAGCGGGGGGGGGGGGGGAGGAGAGGAGCAGAGAAGCAGGGAGGGGAGATAAGCCCTCCAAGAAACCCCGGTTCCAAGTCTTAGTGTTGAAAGGAGCTAGGTCATGGCGTTTGCATTTTGCTTTGTTTAGTTCTGTTTCTGAGACAGCATCTAGGGTAACCTCAAACACCTCAAAACAAACATAGCCCATGTTGACCTTGAACTCCTGATCCTCCTGCCATTAGCTCGAGTGCTGGGATTGCGGCATGCACCACCTTGCCCAGTTTAGGCAAGACTCCAGGACTTTATGTATACTAGGCAAGGACCTCCTAATTGCCCTACATCCTGTCTCCCAGTTATTGACCTTGTCTTTCCCTTTAAAGACCATCTAGGCTGTTCCTCCTCCTCCTAATGCCAAACATCCCTGTGTTTAGTGTTTGTTTGGTGGCATCAGCCGGAGAGCAGTGACTGCTAGCCAGCCTGAGCTAAGTGGCTCATGTGTGTTCATCTGCACAGACAACTAAAGTAGGAGGTTCCCTCATGTGTTCCGTGCAGCTGTGGAGTACAGGGTCTAGATAGGCCAGGGCAACTAACTATCAGAAGACACAGCTGTATCTGATGACCCCGTTCCAGGTCTGGCTTCTCAGGCTCAGATTGCAGTCTGAATGAACAAATGGTCCATTACAAGAGGGTGTTACACAGCCCCAGACCAACCTGCTCTCTAGGGAACCAGGAGGTATACATACAGCAAGGAACGCCAGGCTCCTGTTTCCATGCTGGCTAGAGGCTAGCTAAGATGAGATCAACACACAAGAAAAACCTTAGCTGTGCCCTGGCCCCGTGCGCTATCTATGGTGGCCCTAAAGGATAAAGGCCCATCGCTAGAAAGCCATTCCTCACCCTCCATCCCTCCATATGGCAATGGAGGGAAAACAAGGAAGTGCTTCAGTATGTAACAGAAGCAGAGCCACACTCCCTCCCCCAGGGATCCAGCAGCTCTCACAGAGCAAGTGTACCCCCAAGAAATCCTACAGGAATGAAGAAAAATGTGTATTTTTTTTAAATTGTGTGTATATGTGTCTGTACATGCTCATGAGTGCGAGTGCCAACAGATGCCCGGAGAGGGTGTTGTGCCCCCTGGACCTGGAGTTTCAGACATTTGTGAGCTGCCTGATGTGGATTCTAGGAACCAAATTCAGCTCCTCTCAAAAAACAATACATGTCCTTCACCACTGAGCTATCGGTCCAGCCCAGTAACTGTGTTTTCCTAGCATAGATCCCACATTACAGTATGCAGTATTGTTTGTTTGTTTGTTTGACTTTGCCACTTTCCTATCTGATGAACCTTAGCTCTGTTCAGCTTTAAGAGATGATGTACTGAGCAAGGGAAGATTTTCACACTGGTGAATTTTTGTTCACATCATGCCCCTTTGACACACAACTGAGTTTAGGCTTGTAAGTCCTATCCAGATGTAACACAGGGATAAGTATGCAGCTCATACAAGCCCAGCTCAGGGGCTGGGGAGGCTAGCTCAGTCAGTGAAGGACCTGTTGTACAAGCAGGAGAACCTGAGTCTGGATCCGCAGCTCTCGTGTAGAAGCCAGGCACAGCAAACCCTGTCTGTAAGCCCAGCACACCAAGGAAGGCAGAAGCAGGTGGATCTCTGGAGCTCATTAGCCAGCCAGCTGAGTCAAACTGACCAGTCCCATGCTCTGTGAGATCTTGTCTGCAAAACTAAAGTGAGTGCTGGGGAGACAGTTTATTGGGTAAAAGCTCTTGCTATGCAACCTAGGGACCTGAGTTCAAATCCTCAGAGCCCATGCAGAAGCTACAGTTACTGTGTGAGACTCTGTACTCATCTTCTGCTTCAGGGAGATGGGACATAGAAAGAGAAAAAAAAAATCTGCAAACGCTTGTGGGAAAGCCAGCCTAGTGTACAAAGCAAGGAAACAACAAAGAGATACAACCACCTTGAGAAAAACAGGAGATGAGCGCCAACACCCGTGGTTGCCCTTTGATCTCCACCCACACATCACATCATATGAATATCCATATTCCACACATGAACATGCACACATTCTGTACACACACACACACACACACACACACACACACACACACATACACACAAAGATGAGAGCAACTGAGGAAGACACCCGATGTTAACCACAGGCTTCCACATGCACACACACCCATACACACACAAATAATAAGAGGGAGGGTGGCAGGAAATCCCCCAGCCTTTGTGTGAAACTACACTTAAGCATGTACATAATCATGACTCTCTCTCTCTCTCTCTCTCTCTCTCTCTCTCTCTCTCTCTCTCTCTCTTTCTCTTCTCCTCCTCCTCCTCCATTTCTTTACGTCCCTCCTTCTCTCCTCCTTCTTTCTCATCCTCCTCTTCCCTTTCTTCATCTTTTTTTATGCACACACACATACACACGCACACACACACATACACTCACACTCACAAAGAGAGAGAGAGAAGTTGATGTCTCTTCATAAAGTTAGAATACTTGTACAATCAGTCCTCAGAGTGTGGAATTGGATGCTAGCAGAACCACGGATATTGCCTTTTGCCCACTGTCCTTTTGTAGCACTGGGGCTGCACCCATAGTACTGTACATGCTGGACAAGTGCTTGCCCTCTGAGCTGCGTCCCCAGTATGCCTTTCCTCTAACACAGGGCTGTTTTGCATCTCCTACGTGAAGTCTTACAGTGGATACTACAGTGGATCTTTCTGCTCTGTCATGCCATATTTGTCTTTATAGTCCTGCACAGTCAAGGGCCATTCAATCTCACTGTGGTACCATGTTCCATTTTGTAGATATCACGGTTTCTTTTCCTGTCACTGAAGGAACACTCTGGCGAAAGCAACTTAAGAGGACAGGGTTTCTTTTGGATCACAGTTTCAAGATACAGTCCATCAGGGCAGGGAATGCAAGGTGGCAGGAACTTGTGGCAGCTGGTCACATCTCATCCATAGACAAGAAGCAGAGAGATGGATGCTATTGCTCAGCCCGCTCTCTCCACATACACAGCCCAGGCTCCTGGGCAGGGAATGGCACCACCCACAGTGGGCAAGACTTCCCATATCAGTTACTGCAACCACCGTAATCCCCCATAGACATGTCCAGAGACCAGTCTCCTGGGTGATTCTAGACTCTGTCAAGTTGACAACATCAAACATCTCAATGGACATAGTCTTTGAAGGTGAACACTTGAGTTGTCCTACCATGCAACTATTCTACGTCGGACCGCTATGAATATCCCTGTGAAATCTTTCGGTGAACATATGTGGCTTGCCGTTGGGTGTATAACTTAAGAGTATAGAATTCCTGAGTCAAGTTATGTATATTTTCCTATTGAAGATTCTACCAAGCTGTTTCATAAGGACTGTACAAATTTAGACTCTTGTCAGCAAAGCATGTGAGTTCCAGTTACTTCACATTTTCCTTTTTTATTTTATCCAAGTTTGTTATCATGCCACATTACGGCTTGACTCTGCATTTCCCCAGTGACAGTACTCCTTCCATGCCCAATAGTTGCTGGGTATCTAGTGTCTGGTACAAAGTAACATTCTAAGTCTCTGTTAGAGTGTCACTTATGTTGTTTTGACAAAACGTCCTGATCAGCAGCAACTAAGGGAAAGAAAGGATTTTTTTTTCCACTTACAATTCCTACTGTCCATTACTGAGGGGAAGTCAAGGCAGGAACACAAAGAGCAGATCCACTGTCAAGGGCAGAGAGACATAAACACATAGATACGTGCTAATTGCTTGTGCTTATACTCAGCTATACTTAGATTCAGGATTAGCTAGATACAGTCCAGGACATTAGAGACTGTGTCACCCATAGTTGGATGGATCTCCACATACCAGTTAACAATACAGACCCCCCCCCACAGACATGCACATAGACCAACCTGGTATAGATAATTCTTCACTAAGACTCTTTTCTCAGATGGTTATAGGCTGTGTCGAGGTTATAGTTAAAACTAACCAGCAAAGTCCCATAATCATTTTCCTGCTAGATTGTCTGTCTTCTCCTCATTGTTGCTCCGTCTTCTTGATGCTAATTCTTTTCTCAGTGATATTACAGATCAGTGTCTCATCCTCTAAGACACTTGACCCCTTTGGGGGAGATCACATACCAGCTATCCTGCATATCAGATATTTACATCATGATTCATAACAGTAGCAAAATTACAGTTATGAAATAACAACAGAATAGTTCCATAGCTTGGAGGTCACCACAACATGAGGAAGTATATTAAAGGGTCGCCGCACTAGGAAGGTTGAAAACCGCTGCTTTATGGCTTATATTTGTGTTATCATAGAAGTGGTTTGTTGTCTTAGAAGTGTTTGTCTTAAGTGATTTTAATGTAGTCTAGTATAGCAAAATTTTCCACTGTGGCTAGTAGTGTCCCAAGAAGTGGTGTCAGTCAAGGTGCTATAAAGGAACAGAAGTGATAAAGTGAAATATATATATATATATATATATACATATATATATACACACATATATATATATGTATATATGCACATATATGTATGTATATATGCATACATATGTGTATATATGCATATATATGAATGTATGTCTCCTGACTAGAAAGCCAAGAATCTAGTAGTTGTTCAGTCTACAGGACTTGATGTCTCAGTTGGTCTTCAGCCTATATTGGAATCCCAAAAAGAAGACTGTCACACCCATGAAGGAATGCCTCACCCAGCAGCAGGGTAGATTAAGTAGCCAGGGAGAGAGGGCAGGCCAACAAAAGCTTGCAAAAATGTCCTTCTCCCTCATCCTTCTATGTGGGCTGCTATCAGAAGGTATGGCCCAGATTTTAAGGTGGCTCTCCCCACCTTAGAGGATCCAGTCAAGGGTCCTCACAGCCCAGCCCCATGCACAGTCAAATTGACACCAAGATCATCCCTCACAGAGGTTTTCGTTTATTTCCTCAAAGCTGTGGAGATATCCTCCTGTCCAGACAGATGAAAAAGGAATAGGAGGAGATGGGCTGCGGAGATGACTCAGTCAGGGAGGTACTTTCAGCAAACGTTGGGGCTCACAGGACAGCCAGCTGAACCTGTGAGATCCAGGGCAACGAGAGGTACTGTCTGAAAAAACAAAGCAAGCCATATCTGGGGACTGATTCCTAAGGTGGCAGTAGTAGGGAGCATATAGGAATGTATTGTGCATTCAGAACACATGTTCTTCATTGACTCTTAGTCTTTTATTTTATTTTATTTTATTAATTTATTCTTATTACATCTCAATGGTTATCCCATCCCTTGTATCCTCCTATTTCTCTCTCCCTCCCATTTTCCCCTTACTCCCCTCCCCTATGACTGTGACTAAGGGGGACTTCCTCCCCCTTTATATGCTCATAGGGTAACCTGGTGGCACGCAGAGGAAGGATAGCAGACTCTTAGTCTTGACGCAGGAGGAAGGCTAGAGATGAGCAAGCATGACCTAAGAAGAGAATTTTTCAAAAGTTTGTCTTTTTGTTAGTTCATTTTTTAGCAGCTGAGCCTAAGGGTCTGACTAACTAACAGATATGAATGGCAGTTAAATTAGGGGTGTCGGCTGAGCCAACAGTCAAGCCAACGTGTAATAGACATAAAAATGACACAAAGAACAAATTCATGCACAACCCTGAACCACAGAGCAACCAAAAAAAAAAAAAAAATCATTCTGTGCAAAATTCTCTTCCATTTCATCCTGCGCATTTTCGTTTTCTGTTTATGTCAACCATGATGAAGCCACTTGTCTCTGAAGAGGATAAAGACACCCCCTCCCTCCAGTGACAGCCAAACAAAGCCCCACACTTGATAAACCAAAGCTGTGCTGGCAAAAATCGAACAAGCCCATCATTTGCTGAAACCTCTAAACCCACAAATTTATCTGAGCATGTTTGTGAACAATTCAATCAATCAGTGTTAGCACAGAAATGCGACAGGACGAGACAAGAGTCTCAGGGCTCGGCTAGTTAGTGGGAGATTCCTCTAGAGGAATAGCATTTGGGGACCCGGGGAAGTATTCTGTGGGTAAAGTCCCTGCCACGCAAGCATGAGGACCTGAGTTTGGATCCCAGGAATGGAGGCGTGAGAATGTACTCCCAGCAGGGGAGGTGGACACGGGAGATGGACACGGGAGGTGGACATAGGAGGCTCCCTGGAGCTTGATGGCCACAAATCCTGCTGACTCAGTGAGGTGCAGGTTCAGTGAGACCTGGTCTCAGATACTAAGTAAGGTGGACAGTGAATCAGGAAGACACCTGATAGGGACTTCTGGCCCCTACCCATATATACACAAACTCATATGCACTTTAATACACACACACACACACACAGTGCACACACACATACACATGCGCACACACACACATGCACACGTACAAACACCCACACATAAAATTATTTTTTAAAAATGGTCAAGAAAGAAACAAAGCAGTTTGCTTATAGATAAGAGATGACTAAGGGTGCTGTGAATGGGGCCCATGGCTCTTACCAAGCTCAGCCTCCAGCCTTACGTCTGCTGGTGGGGTGTTCAGAGATGGATGAACCCAGAACTCCCAGACAGGGCCTCTCCCTGGATCAAAAGCCACTCTTTTCTTCTCTCGTGCCTCACTTTGTTGGCAGACTGGCCCTGTTGGTGACTTTAGAAGGTATAAATGCAGACTCTTGACATGAGATCTACTCACTCTGCTGAGTTCTCCTCTTTTCCTAGGCCTTTCATGGCTCAGAATTAGAATTTCCCTGGGAAAATATAGTGGGCCTTCTCATCTCACACCAACCCAGCTCCATCTCCACTTCTATCCCTCCTCGGTAATTTGCATAAAATACACAATTTGGAACAGACTCGTGACTAGACTTTGACCATCATTGCTCCCTGGGTATGTGGGGTGGGCTAAAACAAGTATCAGGGTCCCCATGGCCCCACTCCTGGCTTTATCAATAGAATGAAAAGACCAAATTAAGGCATGTGTGAGGATGCATCAGAAGCCTTTGAAGGTCAGATCAGACCTCCAAGATGACTGAAGAATGTGGCAATACAGAAGGAGAAGGCAACATGGCAGCCTCGCCACAACGGTAGGCAGTACCATGACTTACCTAGTACCCACGTTACCTCAGCCAATCTCAGTAACAACCCATCGAGTTCACAACATAACTACCCTAGTTTTAAAGATGAGGGGATAAGAAAACAGACCAAGACCACAAAATCAGACAGCAAGTCTAGGGGTCAGACCTCACCTGTCTGTCAGTCACTGTGCCAGGGAAAGATAGTGAGACTTTGGCCTGAGTACACATCTCCTGGCTAACGCTGGCCCCAGCATTAATTATGAGGGTCACTGTGGGAGAAAAATCATTTGGGACATTGCTTCTGACTTAACAATATCCGAGCTTTCAGCTCCATTCCAAGGAACGTTTTGATTTTTCAGTACCACAAAGGCCACTATCTGCCTCGGGGTCAGCACCACTGTCCTGATTATTTTATGGGTGGGAGAATCATGCTGAGGCTCATAAATTAAATGATTCTTTTATGTATGTTATACCAACCCGAGGTAGGGAGATGAGTGTGACCCTCTCTCTGGGGACACAGACTTGAACCAAAGTAGGCATTCTCCCAATAGTTTACAGAGTTGCTCCCAAGTCACCTGCTCTGATATGCAGCCCTTCCCCCACTGTCTCAGGCACTCCTCCCTCCCTCCGCCCCTCTCTCTTTCTCTCTCTCTCTCCCCCATGGGGCCTACTCCATTTCTCATTCTCAGGATGCTTTCCAATTTAAATGTTAACACTTAAGAAGCTATGGAAGAGTATACAGAGGGGCTCTCATGCTCACTGGAGTACTAAGCAAGGCCTGAGGGACAGGATCAGATCAGATCCAGTTCCCCAGGAGTTGAGAGAATTGGGGAGAAGAAGTGTGTGGGCACTTCTGATGGCTGATTATCCTCCAGTGTCCTTAGTCTTAATCAATTTTCCCATTGGTGTGACAAATTATCTGACCCCAAAAAATGCAAGTTAAGGGAGGAAAGGTTTGTTTGGGCTCATTGTTTGAGGGACCTGTCCATCATGGTCATGAAGGCAGGAGCCTGGGACAGCTGGTCACCTTGCATCTGCGGTCAAGAAGTAGATAGAGATGAACACTGGTGCTCAGCACTGAGAGCCCTTGATAATCAACTGTTGAGTGACATCGGTGACAGCAGCAAACCTGTTCACCTGTTGACTTCTGAAGCCCTGTGGCTGAGGACAGGTTGGGATCCCACTCCAGCCAAGTTCAGCTTTGGGGCTGTTCACAAGACCCAAAGCTAGGAGATGTGGAATTGGACATGTTATTCAGAGACTCAACTTGGTCAGTATATGCATGTAGCCAGTAGCCAGGGGCCTGCTGGAAACCTGAGACCAGGAAGGACCTTGAAATTTAACTTCCTTCCCAAAGGCTTTACCTCCTTGTCCATACCCAACCAGTAAGACCCATGACCACCCTCATGGGAAGAAGTTTTATGACATCTATAGAAAAGCCTTTTCTAATCAGTCATAGCTTTAAAAAGCTTGTGTTCTTCTGACTGCTGATTGCAACTGTCAGCTTAGTACTAGTCCTGTAGAGAAGGGAGATCTTCTAGAAGAAAAAAAAAAAAAAACATTATTACTGTGCCTGTTTTCAATGTGATCTGTGAGGCATATTGTTGATGATAATGTTAATCCTTCTGATGAGAGGCTGGGGAGATGGTTCAGAAGGATTCCCATGGCTTCCCTGGTCAGCCAGCTTAGCCAGTTGGTTAGCTCCAGGTTTAATGAGAAACACCATCTCAAAACACAAGGTAAAAAGCCTCTACACATATGTACAAATATGTACGTGTGTGCACACACACATACACTATATATACGCAAGTATAGATATATTGATAATGAGCTAATGCTGCCTGTAATAAACTGACAAAACATGCCAATCTCTAATGACACGGACATTTGAGAATGCGTGCGGGGATATAAGCAGAGAGTGTTTGGCACCTGCAGTTTTCAGTTTTGTGATCAAACCCAAAAATATTGCTGAGAGCCTAACCTTAGGAACTTCAGAGGAGCCAAACTTCAAAACTTCATTCTTTTTCCAGTTACTTGGGATCTACTTGTGCAGCGTGGGGAAGATAGGCACAGATGGGAAAGGAGGTGGAATGGAGGGCTGGAAGCAGACTGAGGGGCACTGCAGAATGGAAGCACCAGTGTGGGGCTGAGCAAAGCTTTGCTACATACTATCCTGTCAGTAGAGTGAGGAAGGCAGCAGCATGCAACAGAGGAAGAATGGAAGGACAGAAGAGCAGATGAGGAGAAGGAACCTTTCAGATATTGGCTTCTCTAAATTCCCCCCAACACGTCCACCCATCATAGACACAGGACATGAGTAGGAACTGCACCTACAAGACGTGTTCTGTGCAGACAGTGGAGAAGATAGGATTCTTGTAGACTTGGTGGGAGTGAACAGTGACACCTAGACTGTAGACTCCACTGTAGAGGATCCTCATAAAATTAGGAGAACTACCATGCAAGGCAACAATCCAGTGCTTACCCCAGAGTATGGCCTGGACCTACAGGGATGCCAGAACTCCTGTGTAGACTGTAACAGTAGCTGCAAGAGCTAAGACATGGGAATAACCAAAGCATGCACTGACCAATGAGTGGATAAGCACATGCGGTCTGCACACTCACGAGAAGGCCTTTTATCCTTCAAGAGTTCAAGGATCACTGTGTGGCATCAGGGGTGAACCCTGGAGACACTGCCAAATGAAATAAGCCAGGCAAAGCACAAATGCCAAATAATTCCACTAGAATAGTCAGATTCACAGGCTCAAGAAATGAGTAGCAGTGTCTTGGCTATTTTTCCTGTTGCTATGATAAGACACTCTGATGGAATTCACAGGAGAAAAGGTTGATCTGGCTCACTGAGGTTCAATTCAGTCAAGGCGGGGTAGTCACAGAGGCAGCTGGTCACATTGCATCCACAGTCAGGAAGTGGAAAGCACCGGATGTTAGTGCATAGTTCAGCTTCTCCTTCTGGTAACATCCACGAGTCCAGCGCAGGGAAGGGTGTCACTCATGGTGGGTACTTCTCACCTTAATTAGCCTAGTCAGATAATCTCCCACAGGCATATGCCCAGCTCATCATCCAAGTGATTCTTGGCATTCACACGGGGCAGAGGGGAAATGTGTGGTTGTAGATTTTGTTTTGGATTTATTCGTTTTATTTTCTACATACGAGTGTTTTGCCTGTTTGAAAGTATGTGCACAACATGAATACCTGTTTATGGTTGTGAACTGCCATGTGGGTGCTGGGAACCAAAGCCCTGTCCTCTCTAAGAACAGCAAGTGCTCTTAACTGCTGGGATCTCTCCATCCCAGATGTAATCATTGGGTGTAAAGTTGCAGTCAAGCCAGATGGATAAGCTATGAGCTCTTTTGTACAACCTCATAGAAATGGGCAATGTCATTGTATTCCACGCTTAAAAATTGTGTTCCACAAGTAAGTATCATGTGAAGTAATCTCACAAAAATGAAGTTTAAAAAAAAAAAAGATAGGAGTCTGGCGAGAAGGCACAGCAGCTGAGAGCATATACTGCTTTTGCAGAGGAGCAAAGTTTGGCTCCCAACCCCCACATGGAGTGGCTCAAAATGGACTGTAACTCGAGTCCCAAAGAGTCTGGCACCCCCTTCTGGCCTCTCTGGGCTCTGCACTCATTTGCACATACCCAAATACAAACACGTAGTAAAAATAAGACAACTCTTTAAAGTTGTCTTACAACAATTACAGAAATGGCCACTGTGAATCTGAGAGAGCAGAGGATGAGATATACTGGATGAATTGGAGGAAGAAAGGGGAAGGATGAGATGAAGTGATTATATTTTTTAAATTAATATTTTAAAATATTTACTGATTTTAAGCCAAGATTTAAGGAATTGGGATTTGGCTTTTATTATACTCCAACATATCACAGCATATAGACTATAATAAAAGAGGAGAAACTCCCCACACATACACACACACACACACACACACACATCCTGGAGCTTAAGTAAATGTAACATCTACCAAAAGCACCGATATAGCTTTGACATTTGTAGAGACTGTACTGGTAGAGAAACTGGGAGAAGCTTCTTGGAGTAAACACCTTCTGAGGCAGAATTTGAAGCTGGGAGAATCTCCTGAGAACATCTGTCAAGAAACAATATGGGAGGTTGAGAGACACTGATGACTGCTGGGGAGGAGGAGGAAGGTGGCCAGGGCTGGGACGGTGAGAAGGAGGTATGGTCTGGCCCCTCCTGGCTCCACCCAAGGCAAGTCTCTGCTGTGTGATTGACAAGGGTCTATTTTCCCCAGCCCTATGTTTGCCTTTTTATTATTTCTATGACAGGACTGAGCATCTTGAAGCAACTCAAATATATTAGCTTACAGTTCTTAGCTTGAAAATCCCGTACTACTGTCAAAGGGCTAAGATGCTGCTGTCTGGCCAGGTGGTGTTCCTGGGGCTTCTGGGGGTGGAAATCTGTTTTCCTGTCCTATTTGGGTTGTTGGCAAAGTGTGGTCACTGTGTTTGTAAAAACATTCTTGTTTTTCTTGTGGCTGTCAGCTAGGGACTGTTTCTGACTTCTAGATAACACCCTCAGCCCTGGTCCTCTCCTCTCCCTCCACGGCCCATGCAGCATCTCACACTGTGCTTCAGAGCATCCCTGTCACTCTGTCTCATCACATCAACCAGCCCTGCTGACTCCCTTTTCCACTTTCAGAAGCCAACCTGATAACCTAGTGGTCACCAGATGAACTCCTCACTTTAAAGTCCTAACGTTAACTCTCTGAAAGTTCCCTTGTGCTATTTAATGAAACATATTAATAGCCTCTAGGATTTGGGCATCTTTGGGAGCAAATTTTCTGCCTCTAATGTCCCACTTGGTAAGATTAGGTAACTTGTCCAAAGTCATAGCCTCATCTTTGTAGCTTAGCTTTGAGCCCAAGCAGCCTAGTAACAAGCCTAGTAGCCCAAGCCTCTTACAACCTAAGTACCATGCCTTCTTCAACAAGGAGAAGTTGAGGCTGGGGGATGGCTCAGTGGTGAGTCATCTGCCTCTCGTGCACAAGGCTCGGGGTTCTACATATAACACTACCACAAAGAAAGGGGGGAAGAAGGGTAGAAAAGATGGGACTGAGGAGGGAAGGGGAGAGAAAGAGAAGGGGCATTGTTAAGGATTGATTGCACACACCCTCATACGGAAGGCATAGGAGATTTGAAGGAAGTTTGTAATGGTTTGCATCCAGCATATGTTATTTTATAGTATTTGGTAACAATAGCCCCAAATACAACTTAAACCCCACTCAACATATTAACATATTATGCCCCACGTCTGGAGTCAGAGCTAGCACATTGTGTCTTGGTTCTCAGCTGGGGACTCAAATGGTGGCAATGGCCTTGTCAGCCACTAAGTTTCTGCCCAGAGTTCAGGATCCTCTTCTCCACATTCCTTTTGCATCAGAATTCACTTTCTAGTAACTATAGGAGCCCTTGTCTCGCCTACTATGAGTGGGAGCCACTCAGCTTTTGAGGATTGCGCTAGGCCAAGGCTCTGAACCCCTCCCACCTTGATGATGGAAACCATCCCTGATCCAGGGCCTCACACGCACACTTTCCATCTCTCTGACTTCCATCTCCTGCTGAAAAAGATTCTTTTTATGAGTTCCACAAGTGGACCAGGCCCACTAGATAAGATCCCTGCCTTTGGTTCAGCTGAGGAACGAGGACCAGCACATTTACATGGGTAAACAGTCTAGAGTAACACCTGGACAGAGGCCAACTTACAGTGCTGCCTAGCACGCCTCCCATGCATTTGGGAACAGGCTAACGCATGTTCTCGGATGCATGGAGCAGAGATGAGGATGAGTAATGGAGATGGATTCCAAGGATCAAGTCCTGATGAAACCATGTCCCCTGCCTTCTTCAGAAAGGGTGGTGTTTTCCTATCTAAAGATGGAGAAGAAGACCCTCATCTTCTGAGGGTGAGGAGAAGACCCCATCTCCTCCACCTCCTGACCACTAGAAGCAAGGTTCCTCGGAGCCTCTTCCTCCCAATGTATTGGTCTCCAGCTTTGGTGTTGTTAGAGGGAGGACATGCTGGGTAGGGACTCGAGGAAGAAATGGGAAGATTACAGCAGTCGCTCTGTGCCCGTGACAACCCAGAGAGATCTCTGACAGTGATTCACCAATGGTGAGAAGCTGTCAAAAGTTTGTTTTTTACAATGCACTTAAAGAAACCAACTTCGTTATCTTAACCTTGTGTCATATATCATTTGTTCTCTGACAATCACTTTGCAAGGATATCTGAAGGAACATGATTTTATAACCGCATGAGAACTGGTATGCATCTGAATTATCACTTCTTCCAAAATAGTCTTCTAAAGCTTTGCGGTGAGTTTATTGAGTCATAGACCAGGCACTTACTTCTTTTCTTCTATAGATAGCTCGGGAAAGCGGGACAAACCACATGTGAGGTTCCGTGTTCCTTTAACAGATATTGGGACTGTATTGGGTTATAGAGGGTGATGAAGGAATCTGAGCTCCTTCATTGGCTTCGTAGTTGAGTGCGGTCACAGTGAAGCTAAGTACAGGAAGGGACTGCTGACCACTGCAAGGGTTTCCAAGAAATGAGAGGCAAGCACGGAGGCTCCAGGCAGGCAGGCTTCAAGAAAAGGAGTCTCACAGAGGGATCTGCATCTGAGCTTAGGGCTCTGTTTGATCCAGACCCGACTCCTTTCTCCAAACAGACCAAACTCTTTTTCCCGTGGTACCCATCACTTCCATCACACGAAGCCCTTTCCTGCTTCAGGACCCATGTTCCTCCAGGCTGTGTGCTCTAGCTAAAACAGACGCTTGCAAACTCTTCACACACTTCCAGACTACTCCCCAGCCTTCCGCTCTGCCTTTGTTTCTCTTGCAGTTGCTGAGATAAGGCATCCTGACGAAGCAGCTCAAGGAAGGACAGGTTTAGTCCAGGTCACAGTGACAAGTCACAGTGCTTCCGTGCAGAGAGGTGCAGTAGCAGGTGCTTCAGACACCTGGTTGTATGGCATCCACTGTCAAGAAGCAGAGAGCGAGGGATGTATGCTGTGGTGGTACATGCTGGAGATCCAGCCTACGGGAGGGATCCCAGCAAAAAAGCTACTGAGTTCAAGGCTAGTTTGGTCTACAAAGTGAGTAGGAGGCATGCCTGGGCTACCTGAGACCCTATCTCAAAAAAAGAAAAAGAAATCAATGAATAACTCACACTGTTCACTTAACATCCTTTGTTAAACTTGCTTCCATGTGATCTTTCATTTTGAGTACTAACAAAGACACCACTTCGAGGTGTCTACTCTGGCACGGGTACCCTGCCTTATGCCTGCAGCTCATCCTTACAACCCCTTTAGGGCCTCCCTCTATGACCCCCATTTCACTGGCAGTTAAAACAAGGTTCAGAAATCTGGAATGACTTGCCCAGAATTTCCTGTGGGGCGGGACAGCAGGTGGCCCACATAACTTCCAAACTCACACTTAACTATCTTAGATGTTCAAGGAGGCTGAGTGTCCCTTTGAAAACATGAATAAGGGTCCCTGGTGAGCTGAGAAAGGAACACTGCCCTTGCCAGGGTGATTGCTCTCCTGGATCAGCAGGGGAGAAATGAGAGGGAGGGGCTGAGTGTGCAGGAAACCGGCTGTGGTAAAATGGTACCTGACAAATGGGATGTTTTCAATCGATTATTTTAAGTGAAATAGCTCTGGCTAATATGCGTCCTGTGCTGAAGATAACCACATGTTAATTAAAGCAGACATGTGCCTTGTTCATTTACCTCCTGTTTGCTCATGAGTTAGGGACTATTTTTAAAAAGGCCACAGCACACTGTATTTAAATGTCCTCCACCTTAAAGACTTCAGGCGCCAAACACTTGCACCACAGATGAAAAGCAGGCTCACCCCTGGCCCACTGAGGGAGGGTCCCAGGCCCTCACAGCCCACCTGGACTCTGATAATCAGCCGGTGGATCAGCTGTAGTGGAAGCTTGGGGTGGGCCACTCGACATGCAGAAAAACCATATGCTTGGTTATTATGGGCTGCCCAGCAACAGCTATAAAAGAAATCCTTCTATGTATGTAAAGCCCAATTTATATATGGGAGAAGTCCCATTTTAACAGCAGTGTGATGCCAGATACTCTCTTCTAGGAACTGTGGGGTGAGGCAGAGTCAAGGGACTGCGGTCAGCCTTGAGAGGGTGGGGGCGGCCTTCAGCACAATCCAGCTTCAAGACAGGTGAAGTCTCAGCCCTGAAGTCACATCTTGGGTTCCCATGTGAACTCTGTTACTGCCTCTGTAACCTCAAGTATTTCATCTCTCTCAACCTCAGCTTCCTGGTGCAGCAAATTCATTATTCCCAAATGGCCTGCCTGGAGAATAGAGACTGAAGACACAGGACCAAATGCCCTGTGTAGCTCAGACAGGGGCCCCCCATAGAACATGGTGCTGGGAGCTTACTGTGGTTTGTGGAAACTAGAACGGCCACTAGTTCACATGCCTCTCCTGCCTTCACTAGTTGTTGGCATGTCAGGAAATGCCTCCCCATCGCCAAATGTCAACTCCTGTATTATCTAGAATTATTTTGGAAGAGGGAACCTCCCTTGAGAAGGTGCCCTCACCAGACTGGCCTGTAGGCAAGCCTGTGGTGCATTTTTTTGATTCATGAGTGATGTGGGAGGGTCCAGCTCCCTGTGGCTGCTGTTACCTCTGAGCTGGCGGTTCTGGTTTATTTAAGAAAGCAGGCAACGCAAGCCATGAAAAACAAGCCAGTAAGCAGCATTTCTCCTCCATGGCCTCTACATCAACTCCCACCTCCAGGTTCCTGCCTTGGGTTCCTGCCCAAGTTTTCTGGATTCAGACTGTGATCAGGAAGTGTAAAATAAAGTAAACCCTCCTGTACCCTTCACCCTAGGCACCAAAGGGGCTTCTGTGTATGTGCGTCCTTGCCTCTTCTATTAAGTCAATTCCCTGAGTTGAAACCTCTTAGATATTTCCCATCTCGCTGTGTTATATAGTCAGCCCTGAGAAAACATGGATTATCTTTCATCTTTTCATTATATGCTCTCTGCCAGGCACTAAGCAGCATGCTGGGGACAGAGCAAGAAGTGACACCAATAAGACCTCTCCAGACAGGGAGACAGATGGCCACAGAGTCAGAAAACCTGTCTATGTGACCATACAAATATCACTTCAACTTTAATAAGCACTGCAACAAAAAAAAGCCATGAGAGAAGGGGGAGGCTAAAACAACACCTCTCCACAAGGGTGTGTGAAAGTGGGTGGCATTAGAACAGAAACCTCCAGGAAAGGGCTTCCAGAAGCAGCTTTGGGGCAATTTCAAGGAATTAGGTCCCTGGTAGAGGGCCACCTGCAAAAATGTCCTGAAGTGAGTGTCTTACTTACTGCTGTATTGCTGTGAATAGACAATCCTGTGCAAGGCAACTTATAAAAGAAAGCGTTTAATTTGAGGGTCAGGGTACCAGATGGTTAGGGGCCATTGACCATCCCAGGGGGGAGCATGGCAGCAGGGAGAGAGAGAGAGAGAGAGAGAGAGAGAGAGAGAGAGAGAGAGAGAGAGAGAGAGAGAGAGAGTAGAGGGGAGGGGTATGTATGTGGTGTGGGCTTTTGAAACCTCAAAGCCCATCCCCAGTGATACACTTACTCCTTCAAGGCCACATCTCCCAAACCTTCCCAAACTCTTCTACTAATGAGAGACCAAATATTAAAATACAGGAACCCATGAAGTCCATTCTTATTCAAACTGCCACAGTGGGGAAGGTTTTGTTGTGGGGCTCAAAACTGCACAAAGTGATGGAGGAGCGTGCCCACTTGGAAGTCATTAGAGCTGGGTCAATCAGAAGGTGTCTCACAAGCCTTGGTAAAAATATTTACATTTTATTTTCTAACCACGATTGGTTTTTAAATAGGGGCAGGGAGTATCATGAACCTGTTTATAGTTTTAAATGATGCAGATGGGGCTAGGATCTATATGAGGCTAGAGAGACAGCTCAGCTGGTAAAGCACTTGCCTGACACACAAGCATAATTGACCTCCAGAACGAATGTAAGAAGTTGGGTGTGGTGGCATGCACTTCCTCCTCAAGTTATTTTGAGTCATGGCATTTATCACAACAGAAAGGCAAGTTAATACAAGGAATAAGTCATAAGCAAATGAGTGAGCGGATCTATTAATACCGATCCATTACTTTACAAACTGTGGCTAGACTGCTCTTGTATAGTCTACCCAAATGGGAAATGGCATTATTCTGTAAATCAGAGCTCTGCAGGTGATGGATCAATGCATTGGCCTTCAGAGACATAGGCTGTCCAACCCCCAGCTTCTACCCATGGGCCATTCCCAGCTGGAGAGCTACAGCAGTCATCAGCAGCTGGGACAGTTAAAAATTAGTCACTACAACCTCTGCCAGGGGAGTGGCAGTCAATTGGTAATGTGCTGCAACCAGCCCACAGAAACACACATCTTAGATGCAGCTGCTTCATCAGTGGAGCCAGCCAGTTTGGCCAGAGCCCATCACCTCACTCTGGGCATCCCTTTGTAGACAAAGCTCAGATAAGAACTGAGCAAGATGGATGTTGTTTCCCTGCAATTCAGAGTCAGGGTCTTAGAGCCAGGACCTCAAAGCTCTCTTTCCTAGACCTTTTTTTAAAAATAGCTATTTGAAATCAAAAACAAGGGGAGATAGATCACGCCCCATGACCTCTCAAGCTTAGCTAAATGAAGGGCCCAGGAAGTGTTCCTTATTTCCCCTTCCTCACAGAGATAACCGGACATGCTTTTAAAGAAAAGGGGCAGTCTAGATCAGTCTCCTTGTCAGACATGGTGTTGAGTTGAAGCTACTGGTACAAAAGCTGGTGTCTGCTGATAACTTCCCACTCTCTGCTTACACTCAGAGTGGGCTTTCCAGAAGGACAACACAAAGGCTCCACACCCCTGACCTTTACCCTGGCCTCCCCACACTGTCCACACGCCTCTACCTGGCAGTGCTTGCATGACCACCCAGAACTGCTCACTGTGTTGCTGGTACTAGACTACTTTCTATGCCTTCCACTTGCCTCTTCACTCCTGAACATGCTCTCCAGATGAGCCACATCCTTCCTTCCTGTCATGAAGACATAGACAAAGAGACCAGTTGGCTTGTCCAAAGTTGTACTCACAATAAAAGAAGTCAGGGCTCCACATGTTTTGTCTAGCCCAGAGTTCACTCTTCTGACCAGGGTCCTCTACTTCATCCCTTTGTTACGCTTCTTGTTGGGGCCAAGGCAGCTCAAGGGAGGAAGGTTTGCTTGGGCTTACACAGAAGGTCCAGTTCAACATGGAGGGTAAGGCGCAGGGAGGAAGCAGCGAGGAGGAGAGGCCTGGGAAACAGGAATGTGAGGCAGCTGTTCACATCGCACCCACAGTCAGGAAGCAGAGATGATGCCCACATTCGGGATGGGTCTCCCCCCTTAACCCAATAGAAACCCCCTCGTAGACATTCCCAGATGCCTTGTCTGCTTGGATCCTGCCCAGCTGACAATCAATATTATCCATCACACTGCCTAAGAATCACACAAAGTGGTTGTGGTCAGATCTGGGCTCTGGTAGCCCAACCAAGCCAGTCTCCACCACCCATCCTCAATATACCAACTAAAAGAGCAAGTAAACGCAAAAAGCAAAGAGAAGAGATGCATTCAATGTGGTCACATTGGGAGTAGGAAAAAAGAGGTGTTTTATTCCCCTAGTTTTTCTCTTTAGAGTTTGAGCGTGGTATTTAGGTTTAAACATAGGTGTACAGGTCTGCTAGATGAGAGGACTTGCTCAGTGTGGCCCCATCCATCACAGTCTCAGCCCTAGTCTCTCTCACAGTGTCAGAAGTGTGGGAAATCTCTTCCTGGGAGACAAGCTCCTCCTCCTCTTCTGGCTGGCACTGGGGGATCCCAGGCTTTCCTTTCCCCAGCATGCAATTCAATTGTCTGATAGAACACAAGTATGTCCTTGGCAGTGTCTTCATTCCTGCTGGGATGGTTCCAAAGTCCACAAGTCCAAAGTCCCTGAGGACAGTTCACAACCCCCCTGTGGGGTCATTGTGAAGCCTGCACTGAGAGATGCCCAAGAGAATCAGAGAGGCCACTGTGTCTTGTTTGCTAGTCAACTTTCCAGTCATGATTTGGAGCACAAGAAAGGGACCGTGGAAACATCAAAGAAAGCTTCATCTTGTGTATTAGCTCCTTTCTTTCCTTTTTGGTTTGTTTGTTTGTTTGCTTGCTTGCTTATTTGTTGAAAAGGGCTCTTCGGTAGTCCAGACTGGCTTAGAACTCACTGTGTGGCCAAGATGAACTTGACCTTGATCCTTCTGCCTCTACCTGCGGAATGATAGTAGGATCACAGGTGTGCACCATCACTCTCAGCTTAACCTTTTTAAAAGAAAACATCTCTGTCTTGGCTGAAGGGACTGCCTATCTCTCCACGGTGACTGAAGTATGATTGTTCTCATTCTGACTATTTATCCAATACAGGCTTCCTCCCCCCTCCTTCTG
The DNA here is from genome assembly GCF_903995435.1 of Acomys russatus. Lineage (NCBI taxonomy): Eukaryota > Metazoa > Chordata > Mammalia > Rodentia > Muridae > Acomys > Acomys russatus. The sequence continues at coordinate 38,154,821 of NC_067161.1, forward strand.
TGACACCATCCTGGGACAATAAAGAGAAGATGAAATAGCTATCAATTAGTATTTTCAAGCCCATCAAGTGTGTGTGTGTGTGTGTGTGTGTGTGTGTGTGTGTGTGTGTGTGTGTGCGTGCCAGTGTGAAGTTGCATTTATTTGGCTGCATTTGTACCAATATTCTATGTAGGTGTGACTGCATTTCAAGGATGTTTTCACATGTCTAAGATTCTTGTGGGCAAGGGCTGACACATCCGTGTCGTTGCTGACATGTCTTGGAGTGTCTGTCCATGTAAGTCGAGTGTGAAGATATGCCTGTGCGCATTGTCACCCGAGGGCAGAGACCCCACAGCTCTTTATCACGACAAGGAAGGAAGCGCGGCAGCCTTCTAACGTTTGAAATCTCACTTCTTCCTTATGGAGCAAGGAGTGTGGTCAGCTTGACAGCTCTGCTGAGAGAATGTTGCTGGCTCCCTGCTCCTCTCCAGGGCCTTCTGTGATTGATGGCCACGCCTCTGACCCTGTCCCCTCTGGCCTGCAGGTCCCTGTCTGGACGCATCGTCGGCGGTGTCTGGTGGTTCTTCACTCTGATCATCATCTCCTCGTACACAGCCAACCTGGCCGCCTTCCTGACTGTGGAGAGGATGGTGTCTCCCATTGAGAGTGCAGAAGACCTGGCAAAGCAAACGGAAATTGCTTATGGGACACTGGAGGCAGGCTCTACTAAGGAGTTCTTCAGGGTAAGGGCATCCCTACTCGTGAGGCCTCCTCAGAAGGGAATCAGTCCACTCCACTTCCCTTTTCACTAAAGAGTGTGGGGGCTGGGTGGGAGGAGCTCCATGGTGGAAGTGTGTGGGAAGCTGTGCATTCCTTCCTAACCACCACAAGATAGATAGATAGATAGATAGATAGATAGATAGATAGATGGATGGGTGGATGGGTGGACAGACAGATGGACAGACAGATAGATGATAGGTAGATGGATGGGTGGGTGGACAGACAGATGGACAGACAGATAGATGATAGATAGATAGATAGATAGATAGATAGATGGACGGATGGACGGATGGATGGGTGGGTGGATGGGTGGACAGACAGATGGACAGACAGATAGATGATAGATAGATGGATGGATGGGTGGACAGACAGATGGACAGACAGATAGATGATAGATAGATGGATGGATGGGTGGACAGACAGATGGACAGACAGATAGATGATAGATAGATAGATAGATAGATAGATAGATAGATATAGATGATAGATGGATGGATGGACAGACAGACTGATGAATAGATGGACAGACAGATAGATGATAGAGAGAGAGATAGATGATAGAAAGGGAAATGAGATTACAGGCAGCAAGGTAATTGCCTACCTTCATGCAAATCTCAGCAACTCAGAGAAAGCTCTTGGGTTTGGGGGCTCACGAGGACGACTGAGATGTGCTGTCCTTTTGGGTGAAAGATCATTAGAAGAATTATTAAAGCTATAGGCAGACAGCATGGTAGGAGATCTAAAAAAAAGTTCAGATCCCTGAGGCAGAATTTTGGTCTCTTCTTATAGGACTCAGAAAGGGGTGGTCTTATTCCAGGTCGGAGATGCATAGTGCAAACTCCTTGTTATCAGGCTGTCTCTGATACCCAGGTGGCAAGGGAGTTTCAAAGGAGGGAGGATAAAGTCTTGTTGATGTCTGACTTAGAGGAGGTGGGACAGTGGGGAGGAGCTAAGGAGAAGTTGAGGAGGAGGTTGAGAGGAGGGGTCCCTGTGGGGAGGAGGTGTATCTGTCTTACAAGTAGGGAACGTTCCACCTGTAGCCCCCCCCCCCAATGTCCTGAGCCTATCAGCTCTTTTGGAGAAGTGGGACTTAGGGTGGCTGCTCTTCTCCTGGAGCAGGCACCCAAGGAGTCTTAGAGAGCCACAGTCTCGGCAAGTTCTGATGGGGCTAGCCTTTTGTCTTACAGCAGGTGTAAGGAGAACATTCCTTTAGGTGGCCACAGCCTGAACACTTCTCGGCTGACTAAAAACCCCTGAGAAATGGACTTCTACATCTGTAGACGCTTCAGATCTCCAGGGTCAGCTCAGACCCCTAACCCTCTACTAGTCTAGACAGACAGGAAACACGACGCCACCCCTGCTCTCCAGGGTCTGTAGTCTTATAAGGAATGACTTAGGAAGTGTGTGGACAAGGCTCACACCTGGGACTTGTAGTTTCCCCTCCTGTTAGGGCTTCTCTGTGAGCAAAAGAGCCTTTCTTGACTCTTGGTGGACTCCATGCGTTAGGGTCAGAAACTTGGTGGTGTCAACACAAGAAACACAACTCTTACCGCAAAAGGAATAAGAGACAGTTAATTCTGGAGCCAAATATGAGTCACCATGGCCTGGGAACACAGACTTGGGTCACCCCCAAACGTGGAAGTTTTTGTAGTAACAGAACTAAGGAATTCTTAAGTCAAGATACTTTTCAAATGCATTGGTGGGAACATTAAGTAGGCGGTTACAGCAAAGCAGAGAAATCTCAGCTATAGGCCTTACCTGTCATGTAATGACAGTCTTAGACATTTGGGTTATGGAAACCTAGAGTTCCGTCAATACATTTCCAAAGGGGAAGTATCTGTTAGAATGTTAGGTGCAGCTTTGTATCTTAGTGAAAGGATGTTAGGTATAACCCAAATGAGGGCTATTCAATAGGCTAAAACTAGACCAAGATAGGATGTAACTAGGCTCCCGACCTGCAGTGTTCCGGCTCCACATCACCATACTTCTAGTCAGTCTCTCCGCCTTTGCAGACTCCTCCTTTCCAGGAATTCTCATTCATGGTGGCCACCAAGGTCCTCCCTAGCCAGTGGCTTCTGAGTTCATTGTCTCGTGACTCCAAAGAGTGACAGATGAAATGGTACGAAAAGAGAAAGCAAGTGAGGTTTATTGGGAGGTAGAGAAACAGTTCCCTGCGTGGGTTGCTAAGCAGCGCCAGGTTGGAGGCTTTCCTACTCTAGGAAGAAGGCTGTGTGTAAATTAGTCATCCAGTTGGGATGAATCTGGTTCATTAATTTGGATGTACCTGAGGAATTCCGCTCTGTTGGTAGATCCAGCGACCAGGCTCAGGTTCAAGGAAGCCTTGGGGGTGGGGCTCCAGCTGGTTCCAAGGAGGAGTAACATGGAAGTAAAAAGAACAAGGGCTAGTGATGGGCCAACTTGAGTCAGAGCTATTCGGATTTTAGGCCCTGCACTCACTCATCAGACAGCGCACTGCATAGGCTCTCTGCACTTTCTGAGCTGACTGCCAGTCCATAGAGACAATATTATTTCCTTGAGCCTGTAACCCTGACTGCTTACAAAAGGGGCTGCTTTGTGTCGGGCTCCAACTCTGGCTGTTTCCTGGGGAAACAGGGAAGGTGCTGTTTCCCTGATAGATAGGATGGTCTACGGAAGGAAATCGTCCCTGTCAGAAGAGAACAGTTAAATACTACAAGAAGGGAAGAATACGTGAAGGCCAGTGGACGCCATAAAGCCTCTATGTCGAGGGCGGATAGAACATGTGGAAAAGCAGGGGTCCCCTGGCCCTCCACGAGCCCTTTGTCACAAAGTAGCCGCTGCCTGTTGCCAATAAGGTACCTGGCAAGCCATGCTCGGAGCACTCCAGCACTAAAGTAACCCTGAAAAAAAAAAAGACACAAATACTCATAGTAATCTCACCAACTAAGCGCTCTCTTCATGCCAGGCACTGGGCTAGCATTTACCTATGTTTGTGCATTGTCTCCATGGCAACATGTCCAAGGGAATTGTTAACACCACTGTTCAAAGAGAAACAGTGAGTCTTGGAAAGGTTATGTCACTTGCTGAAGCGCCTGTGGCTAGCAAGTCATATAATGAGAGAGGAAGCTGGTCGGCAGAGAGGAAAAGCACCAGGAGTTCAGGGCTTTTCTCTTTGCAAGACACCATGGCAGAGCTCTCATTGCTGCACCCCAGTGCCCAGTTTCTTTACCTACAAAAGAGCACTGCTAAGAGATGTCCCATGAGCCCTTGCATGTCTGTGACTGACCAAGACCTTGGTGGGTAGGGAGACATCACTCTCCACTCCCACTAGGCAGAAAAGGGGGTAAGCAAACCACAAAATTCCTCACCCCACCTCAGAGGAATCTAGTTTCTAGTTCCCATGACAGCCCCATCCAGAGTCACTGAATTCTCCATGGACTGCTTAATTAAGACGTGTGCAAGGCGGTGGGAGCTGTGCAGGACAGATTTAAGAACAGACACCCTGCCATGTCTCCGGGCCTCTCTCTCACTCATACGCCACTTGAGTTCCTGGAGATTAGGTTGTCCTGGTGATCTCTGAGCACCTGTGAGCACAGCCTAGGCTTTGGGGCTGTGGCTGAGAGGACATGGTGATTTTCTGCAGATTGCTGCCATGGGGTTGCTCAGCTCTGCCTGTCCGTAGCCTGTTCCCTGCTGCGCCATCCTGTCAGGTCAAATTGCATCTTACACTCGTCCTGCTGTGTGTGTTGTTGGTTGTATGCCTGGAAGATCATCTGGTCCTGACTAGAATATATGCATTTCCCTGTTTCATGTAAGAGAGTATGGAGTACCCTGACATGCCTCGATTTGATATGCGTGGCGCATGCCCATAATCCCAGCACCCAGGGAGGCAGAGGTAGGCAGATCTCTGTGAGTTCTAGGCCAGCCTGGTCTACAAAGGGAGTCCAGGACAGCCAAGGCTACACAGAGAAACCCTGTCTCAAAAAAACCAAAAAACAATAACAAAACAAACAAACAAACAAATAAAAACAATGCAAAGCAAAAAAAAAAAAAAAAAAAAACATGAAATAAAAGGAGGAAACAGAGGCCGGAAGAGAAGTAGTCTAGAAAACAAACCAAGATTTACAGGTAAAACTAAGCATAGAATCTAGGTTCCTCTCACCTGGCCCAATGTCTTCTCCAAACCTCTCTATGGAGAAATGAGATGTTTGACTAATGAGAGAATGTTGCAAATTAAACTCATACCAAATGCCTCCTTGAGATTCTAATTAACTATTTCCAGTATTTTTAACTCAAAACTTATAAATTTTCTGGGTCCTAAATATTTTACAGCTCAGTTAGCCAAAGTGACAGTTGTGTATTAAGATGCCATCTACATCTGATATTCTTGACATTGAGAAAATAAACCTGACACTTCATGTAGCCAAAAACAATGTTGCATGTATAATAATGATTCTGTGTTAAATAAATGTGATCTATATAGGGACAGAGATGCTGGTCATATGACATTTTTAGTAACTGTCTTTTTCCTTATTTTAATACTTCACTATGCAGCTAGCACTTGTCCATTTCCAAAGCCTTGAGCCTGGAGATGTACATCCGTGGCTTAGGCACTCAGTGCACAAGCATGAGATCAGATAGCATCACCACATAAAAAACTGTGGCAACATAGGTGCTAACTCCAGTGGCTAGGAGGTAGAGATAGGAAGATCTCTGGAGCCTTCTAGGCAGCCAGTCTAACTGGGTGGTGAGTTCCAGATTTAAGGAGAGTCTGTCTCCGAAGATAAGGTGGAGAGCAACTAGGAAGGCACAGATATTGACCTCTGGGCTCAACAAGATAGGGACAGAGGAATGTGGACACCCTCTCCCACAAAGCATACACACACAAAGGGAAAATAAAAACCAAAAGCCAGATTCCAATACCCTTAACATCCCCTTGGGAAAAAGAACTTCCTTTTTTAAAAATTAAAATTAAATTTAAATTCAAAATTAAAAGCTGCTAAAATTGTGACATGAGAGAGCAGAGAGCATGTCTGCATCCTGGACCATGCACTGGTAAGAGCCCTAGTTAGTCACCACGCCCGGCTCAGGAACTTTTTCTTAATAGGGGTACAAGGGATACGCTCTCAGACCCATTCTTAAAAAGCAAGCACTTGACCAACTGAGCAAGCTCCTTATCCCCAGTTTGGAGGCCTTTCAAATGTAAGGAGATGAAAGTACTGGGTCTCATGGTGTATGCATTATTTTTCTGTTACTGTGATAAAACACCATGACCAAGGCAATTTATAGAATGAAATGTTTATCTGGGCTTACAGTTCCAAAGAGATAAGAGTCCATCAAGGTGGAGGGGGGTGGGCAAGCAGACATATGTGGTGGCAAGAGCAGGAAGCTGAGAGTTCAAATCCCCATCGGTACACACAATGCACAGAGAGCTGGAAGTATCAGAAGGCTTTAAAAGCTCTCAGGGGCCATACCCAGGGATGCACTTCCACCAACAACACTACACCTCCTAAACCTTCCCATATAGTACCACCAACTGGACACCAGGTGTTCAAATTCCACAGGCTTTGAGCGATAATTCTCATTCCAACCACACCACACACGCTATATGCTCTATCAGGCAACTGATATCTGGGGGGCAGGTCTCGTAATAGGGAAGAAGGGTTTTTATTGGTGCTATTGTGTGTGTGTGTTTGTTTGTTTGTTTTTAAGTGTTTTTTGTTTTTATGTTGTTTTGGGGGGCTTTTTTACGTTTTTATAGTAGTAAGTAAAGTCAAATCCTGCTGACATTCAACCCTCTGCTTTGGGGCATTATACATGCACCCCTGTTGAACTATAGACAAGTTCTACAACGTCTTTCAAAGATAGACAGGGACCTGGTTGCTTATCTTTCCCCTATTTAGAAAGAGTATAATTGCCCAGATGTAATTAAATGATTCTGAAATACTCTGTTCATTCTGTATTTACAAGATATTTGTACCTTGGAACCTACTGGTACTAATTAGAGGCTCTTATTTTGCAATCACTCATAATTTGTTTTCTTCCTAAGCTGATCTGGCTCATGAATGTGTGATCAAGCTCCACTCAGCTCTTCGTCGATGTGTGTGCCGACCCCCGATTCAAGCATCGCCACTGCCTTAACCCTGGCTTTGTTCCTGTCCCCTGGCAGAGGTCTAAAATCGCTGTGTTTGAGAAGATGTGGACGTACATGAAGTCTGCAGAGCCCTCTGTGTTTGTCCGGACCACAGAGGAGGGCATGATCAGAGTGAGAAAGTCTAAAGGCAAATACGCCTACCTCCTGGAGTCCACGATGAATGAGTACATTGAGCAGCGCAGGCCCTGCGACACCATGAAAGTGGGAGGTAACCTGGATTCCAAAGGCTATGGCATTGCGACACCCAAGGGGTCCGCCCTGAGGTAAGTACCCAGATCTGTTTCCTTCGTGCTCCCTCTGCCCTCCCCATCTCAGGAACGAAGCTGCTGCGTTTACCACAGGCCCCCATGCATAATACAAGCCTCCAAGAAGAGATCTTCGGAAATGCCTGTGGGGCCTGGAAGATTCCAGCCACCTGTGACCTTCAGTCCTGAGGTTGGAAACTGACCTGGGGGCCTCAGCTTGCTTTTCGATGTTGCTGCCCCCGTGTGCCCTTCCCTGTGCCTTGCTCTCCACCTCACTCCTTAAGTGTTAGATGTTGGTAACCCCTGTGCTTCTATGTCTTGTGACCTGCGACGCTCCATCCCTTATTAGAGACCCTGAATCCAACTCAGCCATAAACAGGGTTCTCCAGCCATTTGGACTCCAACAGGAAATGGTTTGTAATGTGTCTCTCAAAAAGCAGAAACACATTGTCCAAATGAAAAGCCTAGTTGTCTGAGCTTTACGAAATGCTCAAGTCAAAGTACCTCCTAATGAATAGGTCCAAGTTAATATAGTCTGTGTGTCTGCCTTGGCACAGGCTTCTTGGACAAAAGTGGATTGATCAGCAAAGAGGCAAAGTCAATATTGTGTTCACAAAAAGAAGCTTTGCTCTTCGTTCTAAATAGCTAAAGGCAAGCCCTGCGTATTTGCAATCAGATTGGCTAAAGCAGAGCTAATTCTAGAATTTGCTACTATCCTGCAGAAGGGAAGACATTTTATCACCCAAGCCCTACATTCGCTCAGCTACACAGAAAGAATTGACATCCCAGTCTTTCAGAGGTCAAGACAATTATGAGCCAAAAATGAGATTAAAAATTGAACATGGTGGTGCATACTTTCAATCCCAGTATTCAAGGGACAGGGGCAGGAGGACCCCTGTGAGTTCAAGGCCAGCCCGCTCTACATATTGAGTTCCAGGCCAGACAGAGCTAAAATAAATAAATAAGAAGCAAGGGGTGAAAGACAAAAGAACATTAAGGGTGAATGACATGAAACCACAGGCTCCAGTCACCAGGAGAAATTACTAACTGCAGAAGGGGTCAGTGTGTTTGAGGAAAGGATGCCCTCTCAGGAAGAGCAAGGTGGGCTAGTAAAGCCTGTAGAAGGATAGAGAGAGACTGTGTGACATGACGGCCACGGCCACTCTGCCTCGGTTCACTCATTAATGGAAAGGACAGCGAGTCCCGTCATTATCCCAGGCACTGGCACAGCAGCTGGCACCACTGTTCTGAAAAAGGCACCTTCCCGTGTAACTGCACGATTGTGAGAAGAGGCCAACATTCAACAGCTTATAATTGCTTAATGCTTTAATAATAATCATGAAAGTTTAGGACCGTCTACAAAAAGGGCCCTCGAGGACATCTATTTCCAGTAACAAGATGGAACAAAATTGTCACTGTAAGATGTCTGGGTATGGTGGATAGGATATAACATCCAGCCTTTTAAATGCAAGTTAGGAACTCTCAAGGGCCAAAATGGTAAAAAAAAAAAAAAAAAAATCAAAACCAAAGTGAGAAGCAGATACTAATGACTCTGGGACTACCCTAAGTAGGACAGAGTTGCAAATTACACAACATCCCACGCACTCCAGAGTCAGCAACACAAGCAAGACATCAACCAGAGACATTCTAAAAGCAAGGGACACTCATTAAAGATCAGGCACACTTGATAATGTTTGAATTACAGTTTACAGAAATGGCGTAGCCGTCCTATAAAACCCGAGTACTTGGTAAATAGCAGGCTAGGTGAAATTGAAGGGGGAATTAGTGTACTGGTATGGGGAGGGGCAATCAGAGAAAAGTCTTCAGGGTCGCTCAGAAAAGTGGGAAGCAGAACAAAGAGGGACCATCAGAGAAGTAAGAACTGATCTGCAATGATTTCCAAGTGTAGACATTAAGAACAGGCTAGGTTTTGAAGGATTCTTCCAGAATTTATGGTACACATCAATTCAGATTCAAACATCCAATCTCTGTGAAGACAGATTAACAAGCCACAGCTGAATTCATCAAAAGGACAGGACATCGGGGGCAAGTAGAAGACCTTGAACACGGCTAGGAAGGAAGGTCCAGCTGGGTCAGGGCATGGGTAGAGCCTCGATGGGGAGATGCCTCCAAGGCCACTTCCTTCAAAATGAGGTTTCACATTCAGGGAAGGGAGAGGATGGGGAGTAGTCTAGGAGCTGGAGAGGTGGCTCAGCACTTGAGGGCACTTTCTGCTCTTGTCATAGACCAAGAGGTCAATTCCCAGAACTGTACCAGGTGTTCACAACCAGCAGTAACTGGAGATCCAGAGGATCTGATGGACTCAGTGGGCATCTGTACTCACATGCACACACACACACACACACACACAGAAAGAGAGAGAGAGACAGAGACACAGAGAGAGAGAGAGAGAGAGAGAGAGAGAAACAGAGACAGAGAGACAGAGAGAGAGAGAGACAAAGACAGAAAGAGATACAGACACAGACACACACAATGAGAGAGACAGAGAGAGAGAGACAGAGACACGCAGACACAGACACACAGAGAGACCAAGAGACAGAGAGACGGAGACACACACCGAGATTTCAAAGTTTTAACAAGCAGTATAGGTGAAGAGCAACCTGCTTGAAGACACTAACACAAGAAATCATGACACACACAAAAAAAGAGATACAGGAGGAGACGGGCTAAGCCTAGAACATGAGGCCAGAGGGGGTTTTCTAAAAAATTTGTAAAATATTCTTTATTCAAATGTCAATAAAAACCCATTAAAGAATTTTACCTAGTTCCCCTGAAGTTCAAACAATAAAGACGTCATAGGGATTTAAACATAAATGCCTACTAAGAGAACACTGGGAGCCGGGTACCCAGCAATCAGGCCCCGCTGTCCTGAAGAACTCACAAGGCTCTTTGTGCATGTTTAGGCCAATTTGCAACAAGATCCGGACAGTAGTCTTTGTTGAGGGAACGATTTCTATTTCGGGAACTTACAGACTATCATCCTAGAAAGATGCTGAGTACAGAACCGGATGTCATGGGTTCAAGAAAACCCATGTCTAAAGTCTTTGTGGTCAAGGCCATCAGCTGACAACAAGGCACAAAGAGGCAATGTGGTCTGTCCATCAGCAGTGCCATGAAATGGCCCCTCCTCTGACACAAGCCCTGGAATAAGAAGACAGCCTGAAAAGCATCAGGCGTTTCAGTGACACAGACCTAAAATTTGAGTATTCTGCACCGCAATGCCTTCCTCCTACAACAACAGCCACTGGCTGTGGCATGCACACTTGCTCATTCCATCCCTAGGCGCTGTCATTAGCCCCATGTTACCAAGGTCCAGACGGAAGAAAACAGACAGCAGGTGTGCACAAGATTTGAGGCCAGGCAATCTGACTGAGAGCTCAGGGCTGCGACTTATTCAAAAGCAGCTCCAGGGTGGATGACTGACAACTCTCTCAAAGGCAGGCAGGTGCGAGACTGACAACCATCAACTCAGGAAAAAATAATAATAAAGCTTTTGGAGTCCAGAGAAGCCACTGGGCACCCTGACAGCAGAAGATGGTGACAGCCCCTGGCTTAAAGGTTATCAGATCCCCTTGCTCTGAATAGCTTCAGTGCATTTCCCACACTCAAAGACTCTGCCTGGGGTCAGCATCGGCGATCTGAGCCTGCTGTAGAGAGAAACCTCCTTCTTTGGTTTATATCTCTGCAAAAGATGAGGCCATTACAGTTTGAGAATGAGAGCAAGAGAAAAGGAGAGAGAAATCCAAAGGGTTCTCGCAGGCCAGAAGGCATCAGATCACACATGGGCATAAATTCACATTGGTGCACATTCCCCCCACAGAAATAAAAATAGAAAATAGTAAATTCAGTCATCTATGGTTACAGAACTCCAATGACCCACTTGAACATCGGGAATTCCCATAGCAGGGGAGCCCCTCCCCAGCCCTCTCTCCGGCCTCCTTTCTCTCTGTGGTGCTTGATGGTAGCCATGGATCACGTGACTCCTGACAGAAGGACACAAGAGTAAAGCTGCCAGAAGAGGGGCCCGGCATTCCTGCTAGGGAAACGCCCTTGCTGTGTGTGGGATTCCGCTTCTCATCTCTGTGAGAAGGAATCAATGTGGAAGGCTGGCTCACCAAAGTACGCGCTTGAACACAAGCCTGAGGAATGGCGTTCAGCTCCCACAAAGCCACGGCAAAGCCAAGCCAGGGTAGCGGCCACCTGTAATCCCAACACTCAGGCAGAGGTGGGGGAATCTCCTGGACAAACTGACTATCTACAAAAGCTAAAATTGACTCAGGCCCAGCCAGAGTCCTCAGCAAATAAAGTGGGAGTGATTGAGAAAGACATCTGACATTAACTTGCGGCCTACGCGCACGCACGCACATACAACATGCCCATGTTCTGTCTCCCCACCAAACTCACATACACACATGCACACATACCACACACATATGCAAAAAAGGAAAGGATCGTTGTTTAGCAGCTAAGAATATATGCATACACACTCTAGCCAGTTTCCACTACATCTCCGCCTCACACCTGAGATGGTTCGAATACCAATGAGTCACTTAGGGCCAAACCCTAGAGACACACATTTGCCTGCTACAGCCACTTTACATCCGGTGCCTTAATCCCACGAAACCATATTCTGTAATGGAAACCAGGAGGAAGCGGCTGTCCTCTGAACCATCACACTTTTTTTGCCAACTGTTAAGTTACTCACAAGACCGGAGAGTGTTTAAAGTTTAAGCTACAGAAATGTGATTCTGTATACTCAGGACATGGTTACAAGTTTTTCATGGTTCCATCAAAGCCAGGGCAACAATAGCCCATCCAGGCCCAGTGCCTCCTTCCCAGCAATCCTCCGTTTGTTTTGTATAACACCACACCTCCCCACGTTAGTGAGCTTTCCTTCTAGCCTGCCATTGCTCCAAGATGAATTGTGAATTTCTCCCTCCTACGGTCAGAAAATGCATGTCTAGGGGATGTGGATGTAGCTCAGTCAGTAAAGTGCTTGTCACACAAACTTAGGGACCCAAGTTCGATTCTCAGAACCCACATAAACACGACATAGCATGTGCCTAAAATCCAAGGCTTGAGAAACTGAGACAGGAGGAAGTTCTGCCTGAAGTTCACTGCCAGGCAATCTGTCTAGCCAAATCAGCAAGCTCCAGATTCAGTGAGAGACATTCTCTGAAGAAACAAGGTAGAGAAGGCACCTAACATTGACCTCTGACCTCCACATGTGTATGCTCCTGTGCAAATATTCACAACAGCATGTACATATAACATAGAGGGAGAGAGAGACAGAGACAGAGAGACAGAGACACAAAGACCAAGATATCAGAGGGAAAGAGGAAGGAAGGAAGGAAGGAAGGAAGGAAGGAAGGAAGGAAGGAAGGAAGGAAGGAAGGAAGGAAGGAAGGAAATGTTGCTTAGACTCCTGTCAGTTATACTTCTCAGGAGCCAGATTATGGTCCCTTTAGTGTGTTAAGAGACTCTTGGTGACAGAACAGCATTTGCCTCCCTGTCCTGGAAACAAATGCTCTGGTGAAAGGAGGCAGCTTGACGCTTGGCTTTCCATCTGGACAGGTGGCATTCCTTTGAAACCGATGCTGTTTGTTGGCTGTCTCTGCATGCTTGGGCTTGGGTAAGGGACTGAGTTATGTTTCCAAAACCCTTGGGTTGTGGATAAAGATGGACGGGCCAATGCCAGTCACTAGGGGAAAGGCAATTAGTAAATCCACTAATTATAATCTGTAGGCCTTCTGGTGCCAACTAAATGTAGGTACCCAGGCTATACTGCAGTCTCTTCACTGGATACATAGTTCCTTTTATTTAAGATGATGTGCTCAAATCTCCTAGGTCAAGGTACATGGCCTGTACTTACAAACCCAAGCAAGAAATCTATGCTAGATTGGCCTCTGTTGAATTCTTAGCTAATGGCTCTCCCTCATGAGCCATCTGCCAGGAGTTTAATGGGTTTGCTAAGAGTTATATACCCTAAGCAGGACATTGGTCAACGTCTGGTCTTTAACTAACTGTGGTTATGTGGGTGATTCTGTGATGTCTGTGATTATGACATCTCCGTCTTCTGTCACATCTTGTCCATGCCAGACGTTTGGGCCAAGGGGACAAGAGCACAGTGCAGCTTTTTCCCTGCACCCTCATGAATGACAAGCATTCAGAAAGGTCTAAGATCTACTCCCTGGGCTATTCCATTTCCCAGCTCCTCTTCTGATACCCATGCCACACACAACACTGAACATACACATGCAGGAGTCATGGTGAGAAATTGAAACCCCGCCCCTAAGTGATGCAGTGTCCAGAAGAAATCATGAGCAGAAATACATACCTACTGTTTTCCTGGTGACAGGAGGACCCTTGATTCTAAACATTACCTGGAGGTGGTCTGTGATGTGAGCAGGTGAGAGAGGAGGGTCACAGGCAGAGGCATCACTTGCAAAGTTGTCATCTTAGAAGGAGGCAATAACCTTAGTCACAATTTATGATGGGACAGGAAAGAAGTGGCTGGCTCCGCGCTCACTATAGTCTTTGCTTTAAAGTTGATAGTGTGAGAAGTCGCCTTTATAGAGATTTGGTGCTGTTGACCACCAATGACTGAACAGATACCAAGTGATGCTGCCAAGAATGGCTCCCCAAACAGAATCACCTCGGTTTTGTTCTGAAATGCCTGGTCGTGAAAGGCATAGCTTTGAGGGATACCAGCTTCCTAGCTCACCAGCCAGGGTGACAGAGGAGGCCAGGCCATCTCCTCAAGTTAACTGTACCATGCCTGTCTGCTTTTTTTTCTTCCATATAAGAGAATTTCAGGATTGCTCGACAACATTTCCATCTTACTAGAGTTCCCATGAGATAGGATTCTCTCATTTCACGACACTTTCAGGAACTGTCTGGATTGGCATCATCTGCATAACTCAAGAAGGAAAGTGTGAGGTGCAACACACATGGGGACTGTGGGGCAGTTCTGGGGCCTTCTTTCAACACTGCTTCTTACCTGGTGCTGATCTGAGAAGTGCAGAAGGCTGTGAGGAGCTCTCTTCTCCCAGACACTCGCACAGTCCCTGAAAACAATTGGGAAACCAGTAAACAAGTGACTTCTGTGGCCTCCAATCTATCACTCTGCAGACTCAGCCCAGATTACAATGTCTATCGAGATTCCCAGGAGGGCTGATTTTAAAAATAACTGACTTCCTAGACTTTAAGTTCTCAGGTTTCCTCCAACAGTCTAGTTCTGCAGGCCCAGAGCGTGGGGGTCAAGGAACAGAGAGACTGAATGGCTCTCCAGGGATTCTGCTCTGCAAATGAGGTGTAGAAAAGTTTAGGGAGAAGGCCAGACCAGTGTTAGAGACCAAGCAGGAAGAAGGGTGGCACATAACAGCACGGCTGTTGGGGAACCTACACAGAGGGCTACAGTAGTCACCAGCCTTGGAGGCACATAACTCAATTCAGGTTTTAGGTCTGCGACTTTGCCAGCGTCTGGCCTTGCCAGGCCACCACAGCATTATAAGCCTCTGCTTTCTTATCTTAAAAAGAGGAATTGGGCCAGAGAGCTGGCTCAATAGTGAAAGAGCCTTGCCCCACAATCCTGGTGATCTGAGTTCAATTCCTAGAACACACACACACACACACACACACACACACACACACACACACACACACACACACACATCAGAACCTATGTAAAGGTAGAAGGAGAGACCCAACTCCACAAAGTTTTCCTTCATTGACACCTGCACGTGTGCATGTGCATGCATGTATGTGTGTGCGCGCACACACGCACACACACACACATACACGCACACACACACGTCATAATTTTTAAAAACAAAAAAAAAAACCCCTGAATAATCATCTATGAAGTTTTTTCAGCAAACTGATAAACACACACACACAAAGGACCCATCACAGAAGACACTCCTTAATGTTTCTACTCTCCTCTTCTCATTAGACCTAATGGAAAGTCACTTTAAGTCTACATAATTTGTTTGTTCCTTCTCTGTAAAACCCACTGTGTCAGAAATCCACATGCGCCTAGCCCACCTCCCTCTCCACTGCACAGACTGGCTGCATGTGAAATAAAATGTCTCTCTCCAAGAACAATCTGTGGTCCTCCCCCACAGGGAACATGCTGAAAAAAATAAAACGCTAATATTTCATTTCTCCCTCCCTCCCACATTCCCAAGTATCTGCCTCTCTTCCTATAGTTTGGTACTGGTGCAGAACCCTGCTGCTGAGGATAAATACAGTATGTCCCAGGGAAATGGCAGTCTTTTTCAATTGGTCTTTGCCTCCTGATGGGTAGCCAGGGATACGTGTTGTCATGGTAACCTCATGAACTCAGTGACCCAGGTCAGGTTTGATCAGAGACAAAGCGCTCTGGGCTGAGAGGTTGTCTAGTCTACATCTTCCATCCTCCAAAGAGCTGAGAGGAGGAAAAAAAAGGAAAGGAAGGTGATGAATAAAGAGAGAGGAGGAAAGGGGAGGACAGGAGGAGAGACAAAGGAAAGGAAGAGGCCAGAAAGAAAGAAAATATATGTAAAGTGTGTATGTGTTAGTGTATTTGTGTTTGTAAGTATGTGTGTATGTGAGTGTGTGTGTTTGTGTGTGTTTATGTGTGTTGTGTGACTCTGTGTGTGTGTGTGTGTGTGTGTGTGTGTGTGCATATACAACTGTAAGCACATTTGAATAAAGGTGGAGGTTTTCCAAAGAAGAGATGCTTTCTCAGGTCAGTACACCTGGGGCATACTGCAAAGAGCACAGAGAAAGCATCTTAGGATACCAGGGCAGTGTCTAGCCCAGATGTCCAAGCCTAGAATGTGGAGAGGGCTGTTTATTGAAAAATTAGCTCAGCACATCAAGTACTTGTAAGAAGTACTGTGTATGTCACCTTACTCACACAGTGGCTTGTGAATGTAATATTGTCTTTGCCTTCATCAAACAGTTTGGGAAACTGAGGCACAGTGAGGTGACAGAATTGACCCAAGATTCCCTAAGGTGGACTCCCAACTCAAACAACCTCATTTCCAGCATGCCTTCTCTGGTATTAGACAATAATGTCTCTTCAGAGATAGACATGTGAAGAAAAGTGACAAGACAGTGAGGATTGCCGCCACATATTGTGGCACGCTATTATAATCCCAGCCCTCAAGTAGTGGAGGCAGAAAGATTAGCCATTCACAGCCAGCCTTACCTACACAATCAGTTCAAGGACTGCCTGGGCTATAAGATAGCCTGTCTCAAAAAAAAATCAACTAATAAAAAGATCGGGATCGTTTCATACATATATTTCAACAGATATATACACACACACACACGTACATGCACATGCACACACACATTTAGAGTAATGCAATGAATGTGGAAATAAAAAAGCAGATTCCTGCTTCTACCCTGAATTCTATAGGGACCTCTTGGCTCCATTCTGCATAGTTTGTCTGTGGAGCACATGTAGGGTCCCTGGATGGGGGCCATCCCATAGGCTCATGTCTTGCCATATACCTACCTCCAAATGGGCAGAAGTATATATATCCACCATATAATGATGTCTTCCTGCTAACCTATAGTGACTTAAACTAACCCCCTCCCCAAAATGTATGCCTCCTAAAATTCCATATGCTTTTGGTTTGTTTGTTTGTTTTTCCCACTCCATAAAGCAGATCACTTTACACTGATGGTACCACACGGACCTCAAAGCTCCTGTGTGTGCAGTGCCCTGGGTGCATTCAAACACTGTCTTTCCCTGGCCTTGTGATTGATCTATCCCCCGTTTCCCTGTTACAGTCTGAATCTAACATTCAGGGAGATGATAATTTACCTAGGTTCTCAAAGGGCTCTGTGCAACTGAGCTTAGGTATGAACTCTGATTGTAAAGGCTTCCTTGTTTTCCACACCTCTTCCACTGCACTAATGGAAGTGCTCACCTGCTACACATCACTGCCTTTGTCGTTCTTAAGGCACCATCTCAAAAGCATTCAGAAGAAAAAAAAAAAAAAAAAAACACTGCGAACAACAGACAGTAGAGGCTCAGCCCTCAACACCACCACCTCCCAAGCCATTGGGAGGAACAGCCCCACCTCCTGGTTAAGCAACTCACAGGACTCTTGTTAGAACTCCACGGTTACCATACTTGGTGAGCTGCTCCTAAGCGGCAAAGGCAGCACATGAGAGTGAGAAGAGGGAGGTGAGAGTGTGAGGCAGAAAGACCAAGATGAACAACCTGAGAAATGAGCAGCCCTGTACCTAGGCTGTGGTTTGCCTGCCAGAGCTGGCCTTTCTCCTGCTGGTATACAAATTATATGTTGCTTTCTTCTAGCATCCATCAAAAATAGCAAGCGTCTCAATGACTTTATCTTAAACTCCCTGCGTCTTCTGATTGTTCTGAGATGGCAGACCAAGACAGGGAAGATTCTGATGTACATCCTGGCTCTGCCACTTGAGGCTTGAGGACTTTGAAATTAAGTGTGCTTTGCGGTACATCAGCCCTGTGTTCAAACTCTTGCACACTATAGCTCTGCGGTCTTGGCAAAGTGGCAGCAAGTAACAGGACTACAGTTAGGATTGATGGTGATCTCTGGATCTGCTACATAAAGACAAGAATCTTTGGGCAGGTTACCTCACCTCAGCAAGCCCTCAGTTTCCCTACGTATGAAGGAGGTGGCTAGAGGTTATTCTGTGCCCAAGCAGTTAAGTGAGCATCATAGTTTGTTTTCTGTTCCAGTGATGACAAAACAAACACTCTGGCCAAAAACCACTTAGGCGAGGAAAGGGTTTATTTGGTTTACACTTCCAGGTCACAGTCTTTCACTAAGGAAGTTGGGACAGGAACTCAAGCAACTAGTGGCATCCCATCCACAGTCAAGAACAGAGAGAGACAAGTTTGTTCTCACTTACTTTCAGTACGCGGCCAGCTCTCTCACACCCTTACACAGTTCAGGGACCAACCCATGAAACAGAGCTACCCACACTCAAGGTGGGTCAGTTAAAAATCAAAACACTCCATCCGCAGCAGATATGCACACTGGCCAACCTAACCCAGACAACTCCTCAGCTGAAAATAACTTCAAGAGTAAACTTTGGCAAGTTGGCATTTTAAAACTAACCAGCGCAGCCCAATAAACACAAGGCGCTTAGCACAGTGCAGTAAGCACAAAGTGGCAGCCACCATTACTTGATAGCTGTGACACTCCTTACCCTAGTCTTCCAAGTGAGAACTTGCTTTGAACTTCACCAGGTAGTCTTAGGGCTAAAATGAACAGTGCGCACTTCGTGCAAAAGTTCTTGAATCGAATCCCTTTCTGATCCATACCAGATAAGAGTGCCTTCTCTCAGATGGGCCACACTCAGCTTTTTCACTTTGCAATGAGATGGAACTGTCAGGTCAACAAGTGTGGCTTTGTTTCCTTTTAGACTGGGTGAATCAAATGCTACTCACCTCAGAGCCAGACAGCCTCCACCCATCCACCCAAAGGCAGAAAGCTCTCCCGCTCGAGCAAAATCAGGTTCCTGAGGAGGCAGAAAGATGGGGAGTAACCACAAGTTGAGCTCTTGGAGAAAGAGTGAGGCCAGATACTCTAGTAACCTTTTATGAATGGCCCCATCCTAAGATCACAGATCATGAGTGAGCCTCCTCCTCCAGAGGAACCGGGACTGGCTCCCTTGGGTAAAACCATCGGAGCTACGTGACTGGCCACGGAATGTAATTGCAAAATCATCGAACAGCTTATATCAGAATTATATACCCCTCACTCAGAGGAGCTATGCAAGAGTTTGCTGCATGTGTTGTTCACCTTTTTTAAAAGTCAATTTATTGGTGTTGTTGGGTAGATCTAAAAACCAGAGGCAGGGCCTGAAGAGATGGTGCAGTGGTTAAGAGCGCTGCCTGCTCTTCCAGAGATCCTGAGTTCAATTCCCAGCAACCGTACAGTGGCTCACAAGCATCTATACTGTGATTTGATGCCCCCTTCTGGCCTGCAGGTGTGCATACAGCTAGAGCATTCATACATTAGATAGATAGATAGATAGATAGATAGATAGATAGATAGATAGATAGATAGATAATAAAATCTTTTTTTAAAAAAGGCAGATCTCCATATTCTTGCCACCACTACTGGACCACATCAGTTCTCCAGAGGTGATGGGGCTCCCATCTCCATAATTCCGCTCCAAGGAGGACTACCACCTGGCATCTTGACAGGAAAGAAAGCTTTGACCCTGCCTGTCCCCCTTAAAGTGTCCTGGGGCTCCCCAGTCTAACTCCACTAATTCTTTACTTCCATTGCCTTGGCCATTGATTAGCTGTCCCTACTCCTCCAAGCCTTGGCCATTGATTAGCTGCCCCCCACTCCTCCAACCCTCCTAAGCAGAGGGTCAGGAGCCTCTCAGTCCTCAACTTTGAATCAGTTTACCTGCGGTGATGCTCGTTGCCAATGGCGGTATGGACTGGTATAAAGCTGGAGGGAACTTGGAGAACACTTGAGTGATTTACAGCAATGCTGCCTGAGATCCAGACCTGCCAACTCCTGGTCCTCTTTTTGATCCAGCCCCGGCTTCTCTTAACCATAGTGTGCTGTCTAATTTTTATGTCTGCTTGACAGATGCCAGGGTCATCTGGGGAGAGGAAACTCCAGTTGAGGGAAAAACAACTCAATTAGATTGAACTGTAGGCAAGCTGGTGGGGCATTTCCTTCACTGATGACTGATGTAAGTGGGACCAGCCCATGGAGGGCACTGACATCCCTGGGAAGGGGGTCCTGACTTGTAAAAGAAAGCAAACTGAGGACGCCATGAGGAGCAAGCCAGGAAGCAGCATTCCTCTATGACCTCTGCTTCTGTTCCTGCCTCCAAGTTCGTGTCTTAAGTTCCTGCCCTGACTTTCCTCAGTGATGGGCTGTGACCTTACAGTTGTAAGATGAAATGGACCCTTTTCCCCCCAAGTTGCTTTTGGCCAGAGTGTTTTATCACGGTAACAGAAATCCTAACTAAAATACGTGTTATCATAAAAGCTTTGGTTCCTGCTGAGACTCTGCTCCCCACTCCAAACTGATGACACCGGCTTGACCTTGACAAAGAGGCAGAAAAATTCTTGTGGACAGCAGTACGGGTGGAGATCAGCATAGCTGGAAAAGGCTGTAAGAACACTCACTTGTCCAAAATACCCCCCAATTATTTTTTTTTAAAAAAATTTTATTCTTAGAGGTTGAATTTGTATTTGCCTATTTGTTGTGGATTTGTGTTGTTTTTGTTGGGGATGGGGCTTTACTCAGGGTCTTGGTATTTAGCCCAGATTGTAATTTACTATGTTGCCTAGGTTGGCTTCCAACTCACAGTCTTCTTCCTCCCTCCACCACCAGAATGCTAGGATTACAGGTGTGCCCCTCCTATATGTT
The DNA here is from genome assembly GCF_903995435.1 of Acomys russatus. Taxonomy (NCBI): domain Eukaryota; kingdom Metazoa; phylum Chordata; class Mammalia; order Rodentia; family Muridae; genus Acomys; species Acomys russatus. The sequence goes on from NC_067161.1 coordinate 38,175,370, forward strand.
TTTATTTTATCAAGAAAAAAATAAATAAATAAGAGCAGTCTCTGGGCTGAGAGTGACACAGAATGCTCGAGCACTTATCTAGGCATGCATGAAGCAAAACAGTTTTTGTAAAACTCTTACCTTTGCTTACTTTTACTAAAAAAGTAATTTTTTTTCCCAAGGTATCCAATGCCTCTGCAGCTACCTACACTCACATGCAAGTGCGCTCTCTCTGTCTCTCTCTGTCTCTCTCTCTGACACACTCTCTCTCTCTCTCTCTCTGTCTCTCTCTCTCTCTCTCTCTCTCTCTCTCTCTCTCTCTCTCTCTCTCTCTCTCTCTCTCTCTCTCTCTCTCCAATGCCTCTGGCATCTACAGCCACCTGTACTCATGTACAAATGTGTGCATACAAACACACGCACACACACACACACATACACACACACACACATACACACACACACTTAGATTTTTTTTTTAACTTTAAAAGATAACTTTCTTGCCCAGCAGGATTTCCCTTGTAGAAAGACTTATACAGTTTTTCCCTCATAACTTAGCACCAGGAAAACTGATGATTTTTATGGTGAAAAGATAGTTGGTTTTGCTAGCCAGTTGTAGCCCAGGTTTAACATCCCCTCCCACAAATAATTTCTGGATGAAAATAATGATGCCATTGTCATTAGCCACCAAAGTCAGTTCTCTGGAGCCTGTCTCAGTGAATGACACACAGCACACTCATGAGGACTGATCGCCACAGTGAGCCTTTGTGAGTTGGTGCTGGGAGGGGCTGGTTCAAACCAAAACCCAGGTGTGCTCAGTGAAAGTGTTGTCTCAGCTCACTCTTGTCTGTGCAACACAGCATCTCCAAACACCAGGTGGAGGACCTGCCACTGCCTACCCAAGGTAGACTTTTCAGCAGCCTGTACTGACCTGGGCTAGACAGAGAGATGGTTCTACGTCCTCTGGGATCCACACTCTCACACAAGGGAGGTGTGTTAGATGGTGACTGTTCTTTTAAACATTGTATTCAGAAAAACTAACATTTAATTCATGCTTAGTTTGATGTTTCTCACACTTCTGCACTGATTATTGTTTTTCTCATCCACAAAATCTACATGTTTAGGAGCCACCAGCAGCCTAGAGGACGGATTACTGCCCAGAGCCTCAGAGTTACAATGCCCATGCACCTTAAGACAAAACTTCACAAATCCACCCATTTTCAACAACAAAAAAAAAAGTTTTTCTTTATAGCTGAGAAAAATTCTATTATGTACATCTGCCACATTTTCACTATAAAGTCATCCACTGGTGGACATCTAGGCTGGTCCCATATCCTTACTATTGTGACTAGAGCAGCAGTCAGCATAGGTGAGCCAGCGTCTCAGGGCTGTGGTCCAGAGTCCTTCAGATGTATGCTCAGGAGAGGTGTAGCTGAGCCGTATGAAAGTTCTATTTTTAGGTTTTTTGAGAAACCTCCACACAGATTTTCATAGTGCCTGTACCAGTCCGCCTTCCTATTGTCCCCACCCTTTATTGTCGTTTGTTTTCTTGATCTCGGACACTCTGACTTGAATCTCTAAGTGGTTAAAATTTTCATTCCTCTGAGGACTAAGGGTGCTGATTTTTTTAAAAAAAAATTATTCACCACGTACATTTCTTCTTTTGAACTCTGTTTATTTCATCAGCCCATTTATTTGTTGGCAGAGGCTGAAGGATTAATTTTTTTAATTATCTTAAATTCTAGGCTTCAATCCCTGTCCAACATATAGCTGGTGAAGATTTTTCTCCCACTCTGTAGACTGTCCGTCCACATTGTTTACAGTTTCTCTTTCTGCACAGAAACTTTCTGATTTTGTGTCATCTTATTTGTTGAATCTCAGGACTATTCCTGTGCTGTTGGTGTCTAGCCAGAAAGCCTTTACCTAATTCTACAACTTGGGATATATTGTCCATATTTTCCTCTGGAAGTTTCAACTCCAGGCTTTAAACTAAAGTCTTTGATCTGTTTTGAATTGATTTTTGTGCAGGGTGAGGGACAAGGGTCTCAGTTCATCCTCCCATGTGTGGACATCTGGTTTGCCAGCAGCATTTGTTAAATGGGCTGTCTTTTTACAGTATAGGCTTTGGATCCTTTGTCAAAACTTAAGTAGCCATGTCTGTATGGCTTTATCCTCCCTTCTATTACATTGGTCTGCACACCTGTTTTTCCACAAGCCCCATGCTGTCTTTCTCACTACAGTTCTGTAGAATAATTTGAGGTCAGGTATTGTGACACCTTCAACAGTGTTCTTTCTATTAAGGATCTCTTTGGCTCTATATGGTCTTTGTGTTTTAATGTTAATCTTTGGGTTATTTTTCTAGTTCTATGAAAAAAAATGGTCCTGAAGTTTTGATGGGAATATGCTAAGTCTACAGATTACTTTTGATAATATAGCCAGTTTGCACTACTTGCTCTACCAGCCCAAGGCCATGAAAGCTCTTGCATCATTTTGGTGTCTTCTTTCATTTCTTTTCTCGGCATCTTAAGACTTGAGATGCTGTAGCAGTCGTTGGTGCCCTTGGTGAGGTTGATTCCCAGGTACTTTATTTGTGAGGGGTTTATTATAAGTGGGATATTTTTCCTAATTTCTTTCTCAGAAAGTTCGTTCTTTGGTGTATGTGAAGGCTACTGATTTTCCTGTGTTGCTTTTGTACCCTGCAACATTCCTGAAAGTGTTTATTAAATCTATGAATTTTGTGATAGGGCCTCAAGTGTAGAATCGTGCCATCTGTGAGTAGGGGTAACTTTACTTCTTCCTTTCCTATTTCTATGGCTTTTTCATCTCTCTCTTTCTTATTACTTTGGCTAAGACTTCAAGCACTATAGTGGCTAAGCGTGGAAGTAGTGGCCCTTGTCTCATTCTGTAGTTTAGAGGTAATGCTTCCAGTTTGGTTTTCCCATTTAGTATAGTGATGGCTGTGGATCTGTCAAATATAAGCTTTATTGGTTTGAGGAATGCTCTGTCTGTTCCTAAGTTCTCCAAGACTCTTTTTTAATCATGGCTTGGGAGTTGCAGTCTTTCTAACCTTTACGATGAAAAGCCGAATCTTCATTTGATCTATTCTGTTTGTTGTTCTTTGGGCCCCCACCTCATCACTGCCTGTCTAAGCGTCATTTCTTGCTGTCTTCTGGGTTTATCTTGTTTTTCAGAGCCATGAGCTGCATTGTTGGTTTGGGTTTTCATTTGAATCTCTATGATTTCTTACTGTGAGCACTGCTAGCCATAAAGCTTCCTCCTAGGACTGCTTCGGCTGAGCCTCAGAGGATCTGCCAGGTTGTGTGCCGCTTTCATTTTTTTCCCAGGAATTTCTTAATTTCCTTCATGATCCCTTCAGTGAGTTGTTGTTTGTTCAAATGTGCTGCTCGGTTTCTACATATTTTGTATAGTTTCTGAATACTCTCTTGCTGTTTGATTCTACTGTGATGGAACAGGATATTACAAAGTATCTTGATGTGTGTGTGTGAGAGAGAGAGAGAGAGAGAGAGAGAGAGAGAGAGAGAGAGAGAGAGAGAGAGAGAGAGAGAGAGAGAATTGAGGCTTGCCTGTAACCTATGGTGTAATCAACTTTTGAGGTGCTTCCATGTCTCCAGGGTGAAATGTCCTGTAGCATATTAAGTCATTATTAAACCATTAGTGACAGTTGGTCTGTGATATAATGTACCTTTGCTGAGGTCTCACCCACTGCTTGCTCTGATGGTACTGCGGATCTGCTACAGCCTGTTCTAAATAAAAGCTTTAGGGGAGATTGACAGGGGTTCATCAGGCACTGGAAGGGTTACACAGCACCATGTCTTGGGAAGTAGTGGACCACAGTAACTATATGCATGGGCTGGAGCCATCCAGAGCTGAGTCCGAACCTCGGACAAGGGACGGATTGGTTGCAGAGTTCAAGCAGTAAAGTCTGGCAACCAAGTAGGAATGTGACTACAAAGTCAAGTAGGTCAACTGCTTTGTCAGATGCCCAGACATAAAACTTACGTCATCAGGGTGATCTGTGTGTCCCTGTGTGCCCCTCTCTGAGCTGTTCCGTTTCTTTTCTGTTCCATTATAGTTAGCTAAGTTTGCCAAATAGCCATCTTAAGTACATGTAGTTAATTTAATTTTTCCATTCGTTTGTTAATTCATCCATCTGAAAAAAAAGAAAAAGAAAATTCTCAAGAATGAGAATTTTAATGTTCTCAAGAATACACAGAGTGAAAATTCTCAGACCTATACACAGCACAGAGACCACGGTCTTTAATGTTGTGAAGAACGGCCTAAGGCTGTAGAAAGGGTCTGCTCTGCTCAGGAAACCAATGGTTACTTTGAAAGTGCTGGGCCAGCAGAGCAATCAGCTAGGACAGTGTCACAGCAGGAGGGACCACCATGTCAAGCCTGGGGAATCTTCCAGGAAGGTCAGTCTTGTCGACTTTTAAGGTCATGACTCCACCGACACAGGAAGTAACTCCTCCCACAATGTCCATGGTAGATTCTGGGATCCCAACATTTCTTCTCTTTCGGCCACTCCCTACACCTGTCTCTGTTTTGTCTAGTTTCCTCCTTCTCATATGTGAGTCTTTCAACCTACATCCCTTTAAATTGGAGACAAGGAGAAGAGAAAAGGAAAGATCTCGAACCATCTGTTTGCATAGAGTATAGCACTTCCCTCAG